>NC_080174.1:74161920-74428940 GCF_950295315.1 Erinaceus europaeus | reverse complement strand
AGTACACCCTGATTTCCACCACTGTCTTTTCACACCACCCTCTCTACGTCACATCCTGTTTCCACCATACTTGGCGAGTATATATAAGGACAGGATTGTGATTGGAGATAGCTTAGATTGTGCTGCATTCCACACAAATAAAGACTGAACTGCGTACCACTCAGTCATGAGTCTGGTCATCTGTCTCCCGCCCGCGAAGCTAGCCCCGCATAATGGCGCCCTGAACAGGGACTGGCATACTACCCAACAATGATCTTACTACTATCTGTGCATTCAATTGTTTGTTATCTCTTTTATTTTCACATAAACTCCATGACAGCAGGAATTTGCTCAGTTCACCACTGTGTCTCCAGCATATAGATTGGCACTTGGTTCACAGCAGGTACTTTACAAATAGTGGACTAGGGAGGTGGCTCAGCATACACAGAGCACTCCTAGTATGTGAGATGTCCTGGGTTCCATCCTAGCACCACATAATGATGGAGCAGTGCTTTGCTAGCTCTCTCCCATAACTATTAAAAATATTATTTATTGAATGAATAAATTCATAAGATGGAGGTAGTAATTGGAAGACCATGGAGAGACTGAATGAGATAATATATGTTAGACAAAGCCATTATATGTAAGTGCTTCCAACATGACCGTAAGTACTAGAGTAGAAACACGATACTGGGCCTTTTATATAAGATTAGCTAGTATAAATTCTGTTTTCCAGTTCCTATATTAAGACTTCTTCCTAATATTATTTAATCCCATGGAAAAAATATATGAAATGGGGGCCAGGTGGTGGCACACCTAGTTAAGCACACACATAACAGTTCACAAAGACCTAGGTTCAAGCCCCTGGTCCTCACCTGTAGGAGTAAAGCTTCACAAGTGGTGAAACAGAGCAGGAAATGAAGTTTTGAGGGGTTAAAAATAGATTAAATGTTTATTAAAGGGTGTGTCACATAGTAAGTATGTTAAATATTGTGTTAAATGTGTTAAACATCCCATCTAAAATTAAACCTCTGAAAATTTAGGCTGTGGTGGTTTTCTGGGTCTTCTTTGTAGTAATCAACTATACTTGAAAATCAGATTTTAGAAGACTCAGAATATACAAATAAACTATAAGAATAGAATAAGACTTCTCTCTTTCATCTCTGAAGACACATGCCCTGACATAAAACTATAAATCTTTTTAATTTTATTTTTATTAGTGATTTGCAAAATTATAAGAGAATAATTCCATACCATTCCCACCACCAGAGTTCCCTCACTCCTCTCCAGCAGACACAGCAATAGTTCTCCCAAGATGAAAGATAAGGGTTGACCATATATATATATATATATATATATATATATATATATATATATATTTGCCAATTTTTTATGGTCCTGCCTTCAGTTCCTTAGTTACACCTACACTACTACCTATTCCTACTTCTGTGTCCTTCCTTTTCCTCTTCTTTCTCAGATAAATGAACAGTGCCTGACTTCCTCTGGTGTTTTCCAGATTCAATTCTTTTTTCAGTGATGCTATAAAAGCAAAGATTCCTAGTGACAAACACTTCAAATCCTGGTGGAATTGGGGTCCAGAGACCTCTGGTAATCTTCCCCTAATGTTTCCCTACTCTGGGGGGTATGGACCAAAATTATTTTCGGGGTGCAGAAGAAAGGAGTTCTATCTTCTTATAATTGTTTCTCTGTTGGACACAGACATAAGCAGGTTGGTCCATATCTCTAGTCTGTTTCCCTAGTAGGGTAGGGTTCTGGAGAGGTGAGGTTCTGGGACAGTGTTGTTGCGGTGGTCTGGTGTCAGGCTGCACCGCGGAGAAGAGAGCGGACGTCCAGAGCAAAGGGGTACACAAATCTTTATTATAGGATGGGGGGGAGGTTTGGTTCAGACCACGTGGAGCCAGCCAGCAATGGCCAACCACGGGGGGAGAGCAGGGAGCGAGACCTCAGAGAGGGAGAGCCGAGAGCCCAGAGAGAGAGAGGGGAGGGGTGAGGGGGCTTTTTATTGGGCGACAACCAGGGGTGACGTGTAGGGCCAGGATTGGTTGAAAGGGGGCACTCTAGGATTTAGCGGGGCATAGAAAAACCTGGGGGCGGAGACTGCATCAGAATAACTCCTTTGCAACATCTCCTCCTATCCCTTTATATCTAAATGGACACAGTAAAGAAAAATGGAATGGAGCAGGCTTTAATGTTTTAGAGGAATGCCATGCTCAGGTGGGAAGATGTAGGACTTTCTGTGGAGGAGGGAAGGCTTAAATGGCTGCCAACCTTGTGAGATTTATGCGTCCTCCTGTGCTCAACCCCTCTTTAGAGAGAGAGACTTACCTGGAGAGACTCATCTCATAGGTTTAAGCGCAGCCTGCTCAACCATCTCTTCACAATATCTCTACATCTTTTCTATCTTTCTATCTAGTAATTGCATAAGATGTACAAAGTCTATAAAAGACTATCATGGGGCAGAAACCTTTTGGGCATAACAAAATAGGAAGGGACAAGTAGGGGAGAAGTAAAAGCCAGTGTGGTGTGAAGGGAAGGATTGGTGTGTAAAGGAACATTCCCTGTTTTGGGTGGGGAAAGAGGCAAAGGTACATAATGAGGGGGAGGCGGGAGGCATGACCCACCAAACAAAGGGGCTATTTGGCATTGTATAGTCCTCAAGGCAACAGTCTGTAAAGTCTATGAATTACTCAGGATCAGTCTATGAAAAACCAGCAGCGTGAAGGGAAATAAGCTGCTTCAAAATTGTGTAAAATGTATATAGGGTATGTCAGAAAGTCCGATACAAGTCTCAGTCCGAAGTAGATGGCTAGGGGAAGAATTGGCAGGGGATGCAATGCTGCATGAGGGAGGTCAGTCGCTGGAATGTTGCTCTTTTGTAGATAGCTAGCTGGAACTGCCAACACGTAACAAGCAGGTCAGAAGCAGGAACGGTAACCAGGCATGAAGAAAGTTCTGTCCTTGGAGTTCGTGTATCAGGTTCTTCAGATCGCGTTGAGTGACATCTAAGGTTTCGGGGGGTGTGCCACGGTAGTCGCGCCATCTAGTGAGTGACGTCAGGGTGTGCAGGGGTTCAGATGGTTTTTCCGGGATTCCTGTGAAAGAAACACAAACAATCTGCTTCTCGTGGTTAATTTGAACTTGTAACAAGTTATAGGTTTGTTATAGTTGATACCTCGATGATTATAATTGGTTTAGAATCTATTTATGATTTTATTTAAAGGTCATCTAATGTGACCTCCTGTAGCAGCCTCTACTGCAGGATCTTAAGACCAATTTTAGCTAAAATATGTATTTTAAACAGACTCAAATTGCTTAGAGAGTTAATGCATATTCGTGACAATGATTTCAACGTTTACAGTGCCAGATTGATGCCATATCTGTTGTGGATTAATTTCCACAAGATAGTTTACAGGGCACCTTTGGGGGCCCTTCAAAGGTGTCCTGTATATAAAATTTATATAGTTTAGTTTTGGGAATGAATAGTCACGTTGAACATTTAGACTTTTACCTAAATAGTAAGTTACCTTAACAAATTAATTTTTACCTTGTCTGGTAAAAGTGTAGCTGTAGGGTTACACTTTTGACCGTTAAGTTAGTGTTACCAAACTTGAGACGTACCCATAAACATTTAGTTATAACAAACTGGAGGAAAAAGAACTTTTGTTATAAAAACACATTATTTAAAAACAATTTTAAATCTGTCATTAGTCACACAGTTTAAGACCAAACACTTACATATATACCAAAACTATATATAAAATTCAAAAGAGGGAGAAAGAAAAAAATTTTTGGAATGTTTCTGAACGTCTCCAGAAACTTTGGCTGCGTCCAGCATTTTTATATAAGGCCAATTACCTTTTAGAGTACTCCAAGCAGATGGGTCATGCAAAAAGTTTTTTTGTTATTCAACACACTCACTCACAAAAACAACTGGCCAGTTATAACATAAGACATACAGGGAAAGGGTAGGAGAGAGGTCTCTGTGAGCCAGATTTTGCAGGTTCTGCCATGTCGTATTACGGGTCCTGGGATGTATCCTGCATCTGGTCCTCTTGTAGTATTTCTTGTTCTTCAGGAATAACAGCGCCATCCTGCGGGTATTGTCGGACATGGCGGGCAGGAACCCAGACAGGTTTAGAGAAATTTTGAGGGAAAATGCATGCGAAACCCCTTCCCATGGTCAATAATGGGTCAGGCCCTTTCCAAACTTTATCGAGTGGGTCTCTCCATTTGACCTTAATAGATGGGAGGGTAGATGGTGTTTGCCAGTGAAGAATAATAGGGGGTAAGGCTGAGTTATTGTAAATATTAAAGAGATTTAACGTAGTTAAGGCTTTTGCTAGCTGGATATTAGGGGGATATGTTCCTCCTTTATCTTTATTTAGTTGAGCCTTCAGTGTTTGATGGGCCCTCTCGACAATGCCTTGTCCTTGTGGATTGTAGGGAATGCCCGTGGTATGAGTAATATTCCAGAGGGAACAAAAATCTTTAAATTGTTTGCTTGTAAACATAGGTACATTGTCTGTTTTCAAAAATAATGGGACCCCCATAACGGCAAAACAAGAGAGCATATGGCTTACAAGCTTTTTAGCACTTTCTCCTGTCTGAGCTGTAGCCCACATAAATTTAGAAAAGGTATCAATTGAGACAAACACATATTTTTGTTTGCCAAAGTTTGGTATGTGGGTGACATCAATTTGCCAAATAGCATTAGCTTTTAAACCTCGGGGGTTAACCCCAAGGGTCTGGATAGCAGGTGTCTTTATGAGACTTGCACAAGAAGAGCATGTAGCAAGGATATGTTTTAACTGTGGTACAGGAACATCAGGGAATCGAGCTTGAAGGCCTTTAAGATTAACATGGGTTAGAGAGTGAAAATTAGCAGGATCAGAGACAGAGACTGGGAAAGTTCCTGTGGAGGCAAGGCGGTCAACTATGGCATTCCCTTCGGACAGCGAACCAGGAAGAGGGCTGTGGGAACGAAGGTGTTGAATATACAGTGGTTGGGTTCGAGAACAGAGCATAGAGGCGATTTGAATCAAGAGAGGGGAAAGTGGGTTGTCATCAATTTTCACATACGAACGAGCAAGCCATGGAAGTAAGTTAACAGTATACACACTGTCAGAAAAAAGGTTGAAGGATTCTGGTACAGCTTTTAGTGCAATAAAAACAGCATAAAGTTCTTTGTACTGAGGGGAATTATCAGGAAGCTCAGTAAAGAGAGGTTTAGGAGATTATTTGTCTGGGTAATATATAAGGGCAGCAGCTCCCCTTTTTCCACCATCAGTAAAGATTGTAGGAGCAGAGGGAATGGGATCCCGAGAGAAAAGTTTAGGTGCTAGTAGAGGCAGAAGAGGTAAAGAAGCTATCAATTTATTAGAAGGAAAATGGTTATCTATTTGTCCTGGAAACCCCACGAAGCTTATGGCAAAGCGGGAATGATGGCATATAAGCCACTCTATCTGTGAGAGAAAAGGGCAGAATGATTAAATCCGGTTCTTTCCCTAAGACCTGCACAGACCTATTTCTCCCTTGGCGAACCATGAATGCTAACACATCTATCTCAGTGAGGAGTCTTGGAGCTCCTCCTACTGGTGTGTGAAGCCATTCGAGAACCCCATGGTCTTGCCACAGTGCCCCTACTACTGTGGGGGTGGAGTTGAAGATTAGAAGGTTTACCGGAGAGGAGGGGGAGAATCAAACAAGGTGCATGTCCTGGAGGGCCTGGTTAACCCTTTCCAGTGCCAAGGAGGCCTCAGGAGTTAACTTACGTTTTGAAGAGGGCTGTTTGTTTCCTTTCAACAGGTCAAACAGTGGTTGGAGGCAGCTTGTGGGCAGATAGAGATACTGCCTAAGCCAATTTAAATTTCCTAGAAAACTTTGTAAAGAAGCAAGAGTAAGATTAGAAGGGAAGGTAACATTAGGTTTTAAGGGACGAATTTGCGTTAGAGAAATCTCTGAACCTAGGAAGGATATTGGAGGGATTAGCTGTATCTTCTCAGGGGCTACATTAAGGCCGCTTTTCTTTAATGCAGGAATGAGAAAATCACGTAAGGCATAGAGATCTGTATCTGATTTTCCCCATATTAAAATATCATCTGTATAATGAAAAATATTAAGGCCCTTATGAATATATGGGACAAGGGCAGATTTAACAGCCTCCTGACAAATTGTAGGACTATTGGCCATACCCTGGGGCAGCACCACCCATTCAAATCTATCAGCAGGGCTGGCATTATTAATAGACGGAACAGAGAAGGCAAAACGTTTACAATCTTGCGGATGCAAGGGGATAGAGAAAAAACAATCTTGTATATCAATAGCTATGATTGGAATTCCCGTGGGAATTGCAGAAGCAAGAGGCAAACCCCTTTGGGGGGAGCCCCAGACCTGCATGGTTTTATTTACTGCACGGAGATCTTGAAGGAGGCGCCATTTTCCTGAGCGCTTTTTAATCACAAAGACAGGAGTATTCCATGGACTTCGAGAATGACGAATGTGTCCCGAGGACAACTGCTCTCGGACGAGCTCTTTTAAAATTTTTAGCTTATCCCTAGGTAAAGGCCACTGTTCCACCCAGACAGGCTCATTAGAAAGCCAGCTTAAGCGGGGTGTTTGGCTACGAACAGTGGCATTTAGTATTGGGGGTGCTGAATCGACCTGGTATCGTGGGAATGAGTTTTACGCTCTGCAGAGGCGTCTGTGGATATCCTAACATTAAGACATTCCAGAAGATCCCTGCCCAGTAAGTTGGTGCTAATATTAGCTACCAAAGGGCGGAAGTGTCCGGTAGAACCTTCTGGGTCTTCCCACATAAGCGAGTCTCGTGTCCAAAATGCTCTCGTCATCCCTCCTATTCCATGTAAACTGGGTCCAGGGATGAGTTCCCAATCTTGGGGAACCTCTTCTTGCCTTAAAATCATCTTTGCTGCCCCCGTGTCAATCAAAAATTTAAAAGGAATGTTGCCAAGATCACCTGCCCAGGGAAGTCAAGAAGGAATCATAGTAGCATTTGTAACTTGGTGGCTGAAGCTGCAGTGTTTCTGCCAATATCTCAGTTGTAGTCTGATGAGGATTGTTAGATTCAACTGTTGTCAGTCTTCACTGTTTTGAAGGAGAGCCTGTGTGTCAGCTATTATTTCATGGTCATGTCCTCCAGAAGTCTCCTAGACAGAACTCTTTAATCAAGGTATTAATGAGTTCAGCCTGACATAAAGCCTTTCAATACATCTTTGGGTAGCATCTACTAGACTAGTAGCAATGTGGCTATATTCATAATAGCACACATTAAGATTTGCCCCATGTTCCCACTTCCACATCTTACCAACTTATTCTTGGTCAGTCTTAAGGACATGGGAACAAATATAGAGATACAACAAACAGAACCAGTCTCAATCACTTGATTTAGACCCAGATTCTGGATTCCCTAAGGACCGGAAAATATGATCATGGGTCTCAGTTCTGTTTAAGTAGTTCTGAATAAGGAAGTATGAACAACTGAAAGACATTTGAATTGTGGAAAAGGAAGGGAAGGTAGAGAAAGTTAGAAGCACATTCTTGGAAGAAAAAAATATTCTCAAAAATAGTTATTATACAGAGATAAGTATTATATTAGCACATCATGTTTTGTCCATAGAAAGATTCTGTAAGCATACAAAAATGTGAAGACTTATCTCTGTGTTGTGGAAAATTTAATAATATTTTTTATCTATTTTATCCTTATCTTTATGTTTTTCTCTGTAATGAGCATATTTTATTTGTGTGATAAAAGGAGGAAAGAAGATATTATGAAGAAGACAATCAACTTCACCACGTACTGAACAACATGGAAACTGGTTCCAACTATTGCATCCATGAAGAGTTACTCCTATGTTTGTGGACATTAAGGCATGGTTTGTCTCCCAATTACTGGGGCTGAAAATCTCCTAGTTCCTCAACTTTTAGTCCTGTCCTCCCTCCATCATATACTTCACTCACCATAACATGTTTTTGAAAACAAAAAAAAATAGTTTTTTTGTTTTTGAAAAAGTTATCGTTGCATACATTAAAATGTATCAAAAGTGATTTAAAATAACCATTAAGCACAATAAATTACAACACCAATTCTGTGTAAAGGAAAATAATCAATCCAATCTCGAGTAAAAAAAAAAACTCCAAATTAAAATTATACTAGTTGACCATGTTTCCCCTAATAAGGTTTCTAACAGCAATAACAGTAATATCAGCAGCCAATGCTCTCAAGCATGCAGTGAAATGGATAGATTCCTACATTACTGAAAACTTTGGAGACATAGTCAACACCAGGAACTGTCAATTGACAAGAGGAATTAAGACCCATAAAAATGGTCACTCTATTTCTTTCAGTAAATCAACTTTGAAAAATGAATGTTTAAAACATAATAAGAAGGAGCTGGGCACTTGTGCACTTAGTTGAGCACAAATGTTACAATGTGGGTTCAACCTGGGTTCAACCTTCCAGTCCCCAACTGCAAGGGGGAAGCTTCACTAGTGGTGAAGCAGGGTGTCGCTCCTTTTTTTTTTTAATTTATTTAAGTAAGGAGACATTAACAAAACCGTAGGATAGGAGGGGTACAACTCCACACAGTTATCGCCACCCGATATCCATATCCCATCCCCTCCCCTGATAGCTTTCCCATTCTCTATCCCTCTGGGAGTATGGATCCAGGGTCGTTGTGGGTTGCAGAAGGTGGAAGTTCTGGCTTCTGTAATTGCTTCCCCACTGAACATGGGTGTTGATTGGTCAATCCATACTCCCAGTGTGCCTCTCTTTTTTACCTAGTAGGGTGGGTCTCTGGGGAAGCAGGGCTCCAGGAAACATTGGTGGGGTTGTCAATCCAGGGAAGTCTGGTAGGCATAATGCTGGCATCCGGAACCTGGTGGCTGAAAAGAGAGTTAACGTACAAAGCCAAACAAATTGTTGACCAATCATGGATCTAAAGGCTGGAATAGTGCATATGAAGCTATATACAAGATGCTGGGTATTATACAGCAAACTCTAACAAAAGGACTTTTCAAAGTTAACCCAATTACCAAGTAATGTAATTATAACAATAACTATCCATTGTCTTCTTGAACCCTAAGACAGCAGGAACCTCACATTTCCACTATAGAGCCTATATTTTCCCCCAGTCCTAGAATCTTAGGATGGGGCCCAATTTCCTGCATGCTTTTCTCTATTCATATCAACTAATATTGCATCTGCAGATCGCAACCTAATCAAGGCAACGAGTGCCACCCCAGCATGCTTCACTTCAGACTGTGTCCAGAGACTTCAGGTGTGGAATGACAACCCTTCAGCTTCATTACTCGGGTGAGACCTTTCCTTTCATAGTATTCTCTAATTCCATTCCAGGTGGTCCACTCCCCAATAAAGTCCCCAAACCTAGATATAGACCAGGTCCCCTGATACAGAGCATATGTTCACACGTGTCCATAAACTAGGGAAAAATATATACCTGAAAGCAGAAGTACACAAGAGTCTGCGGTGTCGCTCCTTCTTTCTTTCCCCTCTCTCTCCTTCCCCTCTCAACATCTGCCTTTCTCTATCAGATAAACTAAGAATTTTAAAAAAACATAATAAGAGGTGATGTTAAAGATTAATATTCCAAAATGTCCATGTGAGCAGAAAAATAACTCTGGTATACCAACTAAGTAAACAATTAGACCACCATTTAAAAGTATCATAGAGATAAAAAGCAAAATGCTCATGATATTTATAATGTATGTCACCACCACCAGTAAATGTAGGTCATATAAATGTTACCTAAGGGATCAGGTGGTGACGGACCCAATTGAGTGCATGGTACAATGCATAAGGACCCAGGTTTGAGCCCCCAGTCCTCACCTACAGGGGGCAAAGCAGTCCTGCAGGTGGCTCTCTTCCTCTCTATCTCCCCCTTCCTTCTTGATTTCTAACTGTCTCTATCCAATAAATAAATAAAGATAGTAACAATAATAAAAGAGTTGGTCTCCTTAAAAAATAAATAAAAATAAATGTTGCCCAAAAATCCTATAAGAGGTTTTATAACAACACATTCACATTGAATATTTTAAAAGGTATCAAATGAATACATGTTGAATTTTTTAATGTCGTCATGTCTGGGAACTTTTAAAAATATCAATATATTCTAAATTAAATTGGGTTGGAACCATCTCATTCCACCATCACCTTTCCATGCCTCGGTTTCATTGCCTACAGATAGTGTAAGAAAAACTTTCATCTTAGCTGCGTTGTCAGTTTTACACAAGTAAGGACAGTTAAGACATTAGATGAGCTAAGTTTTTAAGTCCTTAGGATCATTCTTTGTGCACAGAAGTACTTAATGAATGCTATTCATTGTTGTTTTAGAATATGTCCCTATCTTTCCTCTACATTCTTCTTCTACCATTTTATTCTAGGGAATATCACCTGTCACTTAGGCCTTTCAAACAACCCCTATAGTCTCTAGACTCCTATTTAACACTGCTCCTTATCACAAAACTCTAAAAAAAGACAAGTTAATAAAAGCAAACAAAAGGATTATTTGCTGACACCACTTGTGGAAAATCTCCTATATCATTTGACTCAGAGACACTTCGACTCTTTTAGCTCATTACTGTGTGCCTCTGATTGATGCTAGTCTTCCTTATAAACCTTGCATCACAAACACACGATCATTTTTTTTCCCATGTTGAAAGATGTATACTAATTTATCCAGGATGCCTAAAATAGTCTGGTGATGAGTCACATGCTATTGACTTGCATAGTTATATTTAATATTAGTATTGTAATTACTTTGCAAAAGAGGAAACAAGCTAAGTGATTTTTCCCAGAGTCACAGGTAGCAAATTAATAGAATGCAGATGCAAACTCCATCACCCCCATAACAAATTCAATGTCCATCTCCTCCCTTCTTCCTCTCCACAAACCTACTTCATGAATACACCTTCCATTTTCAAAATAATTATACAAACATGCCATGCTTCATCCAGGATCCACTTAGGTTATCACCTCTTCCTGGAATGGTCTACAAACACATATACATATTTATGTCTTTATCTAACCTCAATCTCTCTCATGAAACTATTTCTCCTTTTAAAACAATTTAAATTCTTCCTCTAAAAAGATATAAATAGCCTGTCTCTTGTCTGAAGTCTCATCTTACCCTGCCTTGTTCATTGAATTCCATCTGTTTCAGTAGGTATTTTATCTGCAGAAAACTGAGTACTGACATTCACGGTAAAGAACTAAACAGGTATCTGTGACCTTGGGAGAACCACTGCAGTTTCCAATGAATGGAAAAAAAGGAGGGGTTCAGAACTCTAGTAGTAGGAGCAGTGTGGAATTATACCCATTATCTCATAATTTTGTAATTCAATGTTAAATCACTAATATATATATCCAGACAGGAAGTGTTAGGAATGGAGGAATGGTCCAGCTACAGATTGTTCACAGGCTAAAGCTAAAGCTATGAGATACCAACCACTCAGAGAGATCAAGGAGGTCAGAAGAGACAAGAACTGTTTGACTAAAGGAAGCAATTTAGGACATTGAGAAAGGGGCCAGATCTTGACAAATCTCTTCTTTCTGGGCTGCAGTGTTAATGAGCCAGATGTCTACTGAGTCACCCCATCCTTACCCCCATACTTAGCAGTGTCAGGCACATAGTAAGGATCCAAATAAATAAATGCTTATCGATTAAATAAATGAACTCTAATAGTTAAAGATGTACTTTAAAGTGAGGGTCAGGTAGTTAGAGATGATAGGAGGAGAGTTCTCAAGAAATGAGGAGGAACTGAACCAATACCCTCTCCACTTTCTCTCAAAATCCAGGCCAGGTTTCCTCTGAGGCCCTGTCTATTTGTAAGCTGGGAGTGTTTAATTATTTCTCTGTGTTTGTGTTTCAGATGGACTGAGTTAATAAACTAACCAGGTCTTTATCTTAACAAGGCGTCTTAGGATCAAATTCTCCCCCTCATTAAAGGCCCAGGAATCTCCCTGACAGCAGTGGGAGTTCAGGAGTCAGTCTGAAAGTGGGGTTCAATTAGGTGCTTAGTGAATTTCCACATGGGCAAAAGCCTTTAGAGGTGGGGCAGTTTGAGAGGTAAAAGGGTAGAAGGGAAAGGGTGGGGGAAGGGAGGAAGAAAAGAAAGAAGAAAGGAAGGGAAGAAGGGAGGGATGGCGAGAAGAGGAGGGGTGGAGGGGGAGAAAGGAAGGAAAAGAAAGGTAAAGAGTGTGAAGAGAAGGCCAAACAAGGTTTGCTATACCCAAGACTGGAACATGAAGGAGCTTCCTGTGATGGGTATGAAATGGAGGTGAGGATGGATCAAAGCTAGTCTGTGATATAGCCATCTCCTTGGACTGTCTGGGGGCCCCCAGCTAGGAAATATCTGCTAAGAGAAGATGGACAGCCCCAGAGGTGATATAGTGGGAAAAGTGTTGGACCCTCAGGCATGGGGTCATGAGTTCAGTCCTCTCCATTGCGTATGCCAGAATGATTCTCTGGTTCTATCTCATAAATGAATATATAAATAAATCTTCTGGGCTAGGAGATAGCATCATAGTTATTCAAAATACTTGAAGTTCTAAGGCTCCAGGTTCAGGTCTAGGAACCATCATAAGCCCAAACTGAGCAATGCTCTATCTGTATTATTTCTACTAACTACACAGTATTTCTCAAGTACACTTCTAAAATGCAGCCATTATCAGGGACCATTTAATATGTTTAAAATATTTGTTAAATGTTTTATTTATTTATTTTGGATAGAAACAAAGAAGTTGAGAAGGAAGGGAGAAAGAGCCGAGAGCCGGGTGGTGGTGCACCTGGTTGAGCGCATGTGTTACAATGCACAAGGACCCAGGTTCTAGCTCCTGGGCCCCACCTGCAGGAGATAACTTCACAATTGGTGAAGAAGTGTTGCAGGTAACTCTCTCTCCATCTCTCTCTCTCTTTGTCTCTCTCTCTCTCTCTTCCTCCCTCCCTCCCTCTATATCAACCCCTTCCTTCTTGATTTCTAACTGTCTCTACCCAGTAAATATATAAAGATAATAAAAATTTAAAACAAAAAGATGAGGAATGAAGAGGTAAATGAGAGAGACACCTACAGTACTGTTTCTCCACTCCTGAAACTTCCCCCCTCTGCAGGTGGGGACTGGGGCCTTGAACCCAGGTCCTTGCACACTACAATATGTGCGCTCAACCAAGTGTGCCACTGCCTGGTCCTGATAATTTAATAATTTATGTAAATAACTAACTATATAGGGAAAGATTTGATTGGATACATGTCTATTTTTCTGCACAGTTTTTAAGTACACACTATATATATATATATATATATATATATATATATATATATATATATATATATGTCCCTATAGATCCCAATGTGGAACCTTGAAACTTGAGTTTGAGTCCTTTCTGTATCATATACTATCTGTAAAGCATTGAAAGTATCTCTTAATGTCTTTAAAATCTTCACTGGAAGGATGAAAAAAAGATAAATAATAATTAAACATATCAAATAGAGAGATTATGAGGCTTAAATAGAAAAAATTTAAGGAGTCAGTCTGAAAGTGAGATTCAATTTGGTGCTTAGTGAATTTCTACATAGGCAAACCAGCCAACACCTTATGTATGTGGGGTTCTGGAGTGGTCAAATGTATAGAAACAAAAAGAATGGTGCAAGTCAGGAGTGAGAAAAGGGAGAAATTAGAAGTTAATAGCTATAGAGTTTCAGCTTTACAAAGTAAAGAAGTTCTGGAGGTGGGTTTCCCAATAATTTGAACTGAACTATACACGTAGAAGTGATTAAAGTGGGATTTTTATATCTTGTGCTTTTAATTTTTTTTTATCTTTATTTATTGGAAGAGACAGCCAGAAATTGAGAGGGGGGAGATGGAAAGAGGGAGAGACAGACACCTGCAGCCCTACTCCACCACTCGTGAAGCTTTCCCCTTGCAGGTGGGGACCAGGGGCTTGAACCCGGGTCCTTGTGCACTATAATGTGTGCACTCAACCAGGTGCACCACCGCCTGGCCCCTATCTTTTGCTTTTAAACATGCAAATAAAATCACATACATCAAAGGTACCTGTCTAGTGCTGCATACTCTAATTGTTTAATTGTATCTACCAAAGATTATGTCACACTACGAGATGCAGCTTCATTCTTAACTTCCTACTTCACACTCCAAAGTATGTTTATTCTCTGTTGTGACAAGACCTCAACTTGTCATTCTAATTCCAAACCAGCACAGTGCTGTCATGTCTGTGTATATATTTGATGCCTACATTCCCTACAAGCTGGATGAGGACACTATATTCTCAAGTAGGAATTAAATGGATCTTGAGGCATATCAAGTGAATAACTGGGTTATTCAGCTTGTGATAACTCCAGGGACCCAATGAGATTGCCCACTGGGGATGGGGGAGAATGACAAAGTTGATAGAAGTCTCAAGCACAAGTCAAATAACAAGGGACTAGAAGTCAGGATAGAGAAGGAATCACAGTGGCATTGGGAAAATAAGTTGATAATCAAGAGTCAAAGGACATGAAAGAAGCAAGGAACTTAAAAGCTGCATGGACCAGAAGTAGCATGAAAGAGTAGAGTGAGTGCAGCATATACATGCTTAAGAAGCTGTAAAAGAAAGAATCAGTTGAGTTTACTCTAGTATGCATAAGATGTGGCTGAGCCCAAGGAGACCACAGTGGGGATATTTAGCTTGTTCTGAAATGTGCCTTTAAACATCAAGTGAGATATGGGCCCTAGTCTGTGAACCAGAGCTCAAAAATGATTGCTTTTCAATAAAAAAAATATGATATAGTGTCCTTTGGGTAAAAATGGATAGAACTGGAGATGATTATGCCGGGCAAAGTAAGCAAAGAGATGAGGGGGGTAGGCAGTGGTACACCCAGTTAAGCACACATATCACTATGCCCACGGACCCAGGTTCCAGCCCCCACTCCCCATCTGTAGCAGAGACACTTCACAAGAAGTGAAGCAGGTCTGCAGATATCTCTCTCTCCCTCTCTGGATCTCCCTATCCTCTCTCAATTTCTATTTGTCTCATTTAATTTTTAAAAAATGAATGAATGAAAGGAAAAAATGGCCAGCAGAAGTGGTGGATTCATAGTGCCATCACCAAGCCCCAGGCCCCAGGCCCCAGGCCCCAGGCCCCAGGCCCCAGGCCCCAAGCCCCAAGCCCCAAGCCCCAGTGATAACCTTGGAGGAGAAAAAAAAAAAAAGAAAGAGATGAAAAATAACTACTAGATAGTTTTACTTATATGTGGAATCTAGAGAACTAATAAAGATGAACTTGAAAGAAAAAAGAAGCAGACTGTTTCTCTTTCTTTTTTAAATTTTTATTTATAAAATAAAAACACTGAGAAGACCATAGGATAAGAGGGATACAATTCCACACAATTCCCACCACCAGAACTCCTATCCAATCTCCTCCCCTGATAGGTTTTCTATTCTTGGGAGTATGGACCCAGGATCACTATGGGGTACAGAAGGTGAAAGGTCTGGCTTTTGTAATTGCTTCTCTGCTAAACATGGGCATTTGAAGGTCAGTTCATACTTCCATCCTGTCTCACTTTTTTCCTAATGGAGCAGAAATCTGGGGAGACAGGGCTCCGGGACACATGGTGGGGTCGTCTGCCTAGGGAAGTCAGATTGGCATCACAGTAGCATCTTGAACCTGGAGGCTGAAAAAAAGTTAAGATATAAAGCAGAACAAATTGTTGACTAATCATGAGCCTAAAGGCAAGAATATGGCAGATGAAAATTTGGGGTTTCCGTTTTAGAAAAAACTAGTAGGTCTATTTTAGGGATATTTCAAGAGGCCCATGACATTACTAGTTTTTGTCTGCGCCTGACAGCTAATATGCAGGTGGACCCAGGTTATTGTCTGGAGAGATGGTGTCATAGTTGGAAAAAGGACTAGAAATCTGGATCTGGGAAGAGAGTAGCTCCCAAATATGTGGAAAGTATATACATATTGTTAACTTTAAACCCTATCTATTTGATCCTTGGCCCATATTCCACACAGGAGCCTATGTAACCTCTGCATCCCTGTACCCAGACAATATTTCTTTGTTCACCTCCATGCTAGCTATCAAACTCAAATGAAAACTCTATGCTAGTTATCAAACTCAAGGAAAAACTACAAAAGTCATGGGCCCCTAGGAACATACCTAAAAAAGACTTCCTAGCTTCTTTCCACCCTAAGATCCCTATTCTCATCTACTCTATTTCTACTTTTTGGTTCCTGTTCATCCATCATTTTGTCCTGCTTTATATCTTACTACCTTTCAGCCATCAAGTTGCAAATGCTATCATGATTCTATTCTGACCTCCCTGGGCAGATGTATCTCACCAATGTGTCCTGGAATCTCACCTCTCCAGAGCCCTACTCAACTAGGGAAAGAGAGAAATACAGTGGGAGTATGGATCAACCTACCAATGCCCAGGTCCAGCAGAGAAGTAATTACAGAGGCCAGAACTCCCACTTTCTGCACCCCAAAAATAATTGAGGTCCATACTTCCAGAGGGGGAGAAGTAATAGGGGAAGATGACCAGAGGGCTTTGAACTCCAATTCTATCAGAAAACAGAAAAAAAGAAGATTAAAAAAAAAAGAAGGGACTTTCAGAAGTAGTAATAAGTGTAGGTGTGAGTTAGAAAGGAAAAGAAGGCAGGACCATAGAAAAAAAAATAACTCATAATGGGAATAGTGTGGAATTATACCGCAGTTATCTTATTAATTCACTGTTAAGTCACTAGTAAACTTTTAAAAAATTTTAAAAGAAAACAAGGCTTAAGTCTTGCCTTCTATCTTCCTTACAATATTATTTATTTGGAAAGGCTCTATTTTGAAGAATGGAAGAATGGAATGAGTTTTGCTTTGGTCAGAGGACAACCAACCCTATGAAGACAAAATAGAGAGTGATATGCTCAGAAAGCTCCTGTGGCAGGCTGAGTGCTCTTCTCCCCTTCATCTGACTGTTCAGCTCTAAGAGATATAAGTAACTAAAGTCCTGTCTGTGCTCCTTTCAAACCCTGTGTGCTAATTATAAGCAGATCACAGGAAAGGCCCTTGCCCAATCAGATTTTGGCATTATTGTTTGATGGTAGGAAAATAATGTAGCTTGTAGCTATCCTTATATTCAGGCATTCCTCTAGTTCTTGTAGAAATGGTGCCATGAGACTGTGACATAGTCTTGGTATAGCCATCAGTTTGCAAAGCTCTTTCACTTGTCAAGTATCTTATCAGGAGAAAAGTTATCTGCACTTACAAATGTGAAAACTAAAGCCCTACAACTGCTGCCCATGCCTGTCATTCCTGCTTCATCAGATGCCACCATGCCCCTCCCCATGCTCCAGCTAAACTGCCCTTCTTTCTGTTCCATGGCCCTCCTCAAGGCCTGGGTATCCATTTTAGAAGGTTTCCTCCTTCTAAAATGTGTTTCTTTCCCTATATACAATGCTAGTTACAATTTGCTCCTTCTCCCTTCTCAATCAATTAGTGCCACTAATCTCTAACAAAAGCAGCAGAATTCAAAGTTAGATCATCCTTCTTCTGAAGGGCAATGGGAAAACCACTACTCAGTTGTTTCTTCAGTCTTGCAAAACAAAATGAATTTTCCAGTTGTCACAAAAATTTGAAAGCTACTCATCTACAAAAGGCCATCAGTATTAGGTATCACTCTACTAAGTTCAGTGACTTCTGTTTCTATATGCAGCAGGAGCAGGAGTGTTCAATTTCCCTGTATGTCCCTGCCCCAAGGTGCAGGACATTGATAGAGATACCTCCTTGCTGGGAGAGGTTAGTGAAGAGGTTTGTGAGCAAATCCCTGTCTAGTCTTTTCCTTCTCTAAGACTAAGAACTTGGTTGTGAGTTGGGTGGGAGGACTCTTAGGCTCTTCCATGAAGAACATGTTATTAATAATCTAATGGTGGTGGTGAAGAGGTGACCCAGAATTCCCTCCCACTCACCCACCCAGCCAGGGTGGAGAGCAGGGGAAGGGAGTTCCCTACATGCTTGCAGTCCCAAAACATTCACATTCAGTGGTAAAATCACACCAGCTACCCCAACCACTGGAAGAGGGAGTCTTTCCAGCTATGCCTTTTACTTGTCTGTGGGAGAGATCATTAAGTTCCTGGGGAAAACTAATCACTGAGAAGGAAAAATACTAAACTGAGAATTAGATGCATGTGTTTGGATTCTAAATCTCCCTCCCAGCTAAGTGACCTTAAGCAAATCACATAAGCCTCTAAGCTTGAGTTCCCTAACTTGAAAACAAAAGGGAGTTGGCTTTAATCTACAATTCTAGGTTGCTCCTGAAAACACTATATAGATCCAGCATTCAAAAGAAAAATTTTGTTTCATAAAGAAGATAGAGCACTGGGCTGGCAAGATAGTTCACCTGAGTAGTGCACTGAATTGTCACGTACATAGCCCGGACTAGAACCTGGCCCAGTGACATTGGGGGAAACTCCAGGGTTGTAGGAGCTTTCCCATTCTTCTTCTGTCTCTCTGCTATTTCAGAAAAGTTTGGCTAGGAGCAGTGAAGCCTTGGTGACATAAATGAATAGATAAATAAACGACAAAGGGTGCTTAAGTACACAGATAACTGTTTTTTCCTCTAAGAAGCTCTGTTGAGGGACTAAAGAGTTAGCATAATGATTATACAAAAGACTTTGATGCCTGAGGCTTCAGGGTTCCAGGTGCAATCCCCCAGCATGGCCATAAACCAGGGCTCAGCAGAGCTCTGGTCTTTCCCTCTGTGTCTTGCTCTCTGTATCTCTCTCTCTAAAATAAAATTAAGTTTTAAAAAAAGAGAAATCCTGATGAGAAAACACTATTATAATCAGCAACAATTTTATAAGAAGATTCTCATTGGGATACCTGAGCATAAAAAAACCTTCTAGAGGCTTTAATTTGCATATATTTGGTTTGCAAACACTCAGAAGCCTACTCACCCTGACTGATACAGAAACTGTTTTAGTTATGTTCTGGGAGTCCAATGGTAGCACAGTGGATTAAGCTCACGTGGCACAAAGTACAAGCACCAGTGTAAGGATCCCGGTTCGAGCCCCTGGCTCCCCACCTGCAGGGGGGGTCACTTCACAAGCAGTGAAGCAGGTCTGCAGGTGTTTATCTTTCTCTCCCCCTCTCTGTCTTCCCCTCCTCTCTCCATTTCTCTCTGTCCTATCCTACAACGATGACATCAGTAACAACAACAAGAGCAACAAAAGGAAATAAATAAATAAATAAATATTTTTAAAATTTCTGTGTTCTATTTACTTGTTATTGTCATATGTGTATTCTTTATTGCTTTTTTTTTCCCTTTTGGGTTATTGTTGGGGCTCAGTGCTAGCACTACAAATCTGTTGCTCCAGGATTTCCATTTTTATTAGATAAGACAGAGAATTTGTGAGAGGAGGGGAAGGTAAATGCCTGCAGACCTGCTTCATTGTTTGTGAAGCGACCCCCTTGCAGATGGGGAGCCAGTCGCTTGAACCAGGATCCTAGCACAGGTCCTTGTACTTCATACTATGTGTACTTAATCCTATGCACTGCCACCCAGTACCTATTTTTTATTGCTATAAGTGTTTTCTTTACATCTCCTTTGATTTGATATAAGGCCTTGTGTCTACCATAACCCTCACTACACCCCAATCTCCCTAAGAGCTGAAAGTCAAAATGCTTCAAGTAATAGTTGCCATCTATTGACTTTCTTCAAGGAACTGTGTTTAGTACTGGCAGTTTTCACTTTTTTTTTTTTTTTTTTTTACTAATTCTTGTAATAGCCCAAGAAGATAACCACTATGCATATGGCCCCACTATACAAATCATGGTAGTGTGGACCAAAGATGCAAAGTGATTTCCTGGGATCATACAGTGACGGGGAAAACTATTTTGGATCCTAAGTCTTCACTCTACTCATTGTATGGGAGACAGAGAGAAAGAGAAAGAAAGGAAGAGCAAAGCTTTCTACCTGCAGTGTCCTTTGCTCATTCTCCCATAGAAGCGCCCATGAAAAATAGTCATATTCTTCCCTTCTGCACCCCCCTCTACTCCTCCCAGTTTCTCCTTGCTGCCTCCCAGTTCCTCCTTGCCAGTGGCTCCAGATCCAGCCAGCCATCCACACAGCCTGCCCTGACTTCCTCAGAAGTCAGTCATCCAAAAAGAAGTTCACTTGAAGCAGAACAACAGGACTTTCCACTGCACAGAGAACTCCAACCTTGCCAAGATCTCCACCAGCCAGGTTCCTGGACGTGGGCCTTGTGTGTTCCCATTGCATAAGTGTTATTCCAGCCAGTTCCTGGAATCGGAAATATGGCAAACCACTCACCTGGTGGGGAGCACTTGGCCAGAGAGGAATAGTTGTTTGTTTAGCTGTGCCTTCAAGGCCCCTTCCAGGAGAAGTACTTGTGCAAAACAGTGTCTAAGAAGGCATAGTTCTTAAATCAAAGTTGTTTTAGTTTCCTTATTCTTCAATAACCCAACACTTGCTTTCCTCCCAGTGGTCTCTCAAATCCATCTCAGCAGCCTCTGCTGGATTCCAACTAAAATTATAGGAGGACCTCCTTGTTGGTTGACCAAGTTTCCAGCCTCCAGCTAGGCCCAGCACTAGGGCAACCTCCCCCTTTGTAGTCAGGAAAGCCTCTCCTAATGCCAACCCTACTGCATCAGACCCAAACATAAACTCATTTAATAGCTCTCTAACACCTAAAAAAAATGTATTTAACTTCTCTAATGAATGGTTTCGAACAAGTATATATTGTTAAAACTTGAAAAAAAAGGAGGGTTAAATTCTTATTTAGATATGCTCCCATCATGAAAATAGGAAGAACATCTTTAGTCTCCACAGTCCTAGAACATAGTCCAGTGCCCTAGTATAGCAGGTAAGTGCTGAAGCTATATTTATTGAAGTTCAGTGAACTTAAATTTAGTCATTTAATCAGTGCTCATGAAGAGTAATGAGAAACCCAGTGTAACTATCTGGGTTGACAAAATGGCAGTTAAGTCAGTGCATTCAGAATTATCTAAGATAAGGATATAATATCAGGGCCAGGTGGCCACACCTGCTTATGCATGCACATTACAGTCCACAAGGACCCAGGTTCAAGCCCCTGGTCCCCACCAACAAGGATATCTGCTACAGGTATCTCTGTCTCTTTCCCTCTACCACTCTTCCCCTTTCAATTTCTATCTCCATCCAAAATTACATAAATAAATAATGTAACTTAAAGATCTAATTTCTGTTATGATTTATGATAATGAAATGGGTTTTAGATTCTCTTGATCATGTCATGTTGGACTAAAAATCATGACAGGGATTCATCTGTTTGTCTCAGTCTTTCATATACCAGTGAAAGAAATGATGCTCTTCAAATTACCTAGGGGCCCTCCTTTCAGAGTTCTGGGGAAAGACCTGGATAGTTAGAAATCATCAGGAAAATCATTTCAGCAACACGCTCTGTAACCCCATCTGTATGGAGCTGCAATGATAGCCTTTCTCCTAAGGGCTCTCAAGGGTCAAATCTGTATTGCCCTGTGCATTAACAGACCACTTTATTTTCTAGAACTCTTCTCAGCTCCAGCTTATGGTAATGTGAGGGACTGTACCTGGGGTACTGGAGTCTTAGGCACAAAAATCTTTTGCATAGCCACTATGCTATTTTCCCAACCCTAAAATGCTTTCTTTCTTTCTTTTTTTTTCTTTCTTTCTTTCTTTCTTTCTTTCTTTCTTTCTTTCTTTCTTTCTGTCTCCAGGGTTGCTGAGGCTCAGTACCTGCACTATGAATCCACTGCTCCTGGAGGCTATTTTTTCCCTTTTGTTGCCCTTGTTGTTTATCAATGTTATTATTGTTGTTGTTCTTATTGCTGTTGTTTTTGTTGGATGAGACAGAAAGAAATTGAGAGATATGGGGAAGACAGAGAGGAGGAGAGTAAGATAGACACCTGCAGACCTGCTTTACTGCCCATGAAGCAACCCCCTTGCAGGTGGGGAGCCGGAGGCTCAAACCGGGATCCTTATGCTGGTTCTTGCACTTCACGCCATGTGCGCGTAACCTGAAGCACTACCACCTGGCCCCAAAAATGCTTTCTTTCTTAAAACCCCATATTTATATCTGTTTGTATTCACTGTAAAAAAAAAAAAAAATGAAATCAGATGTATATCAGGTTTTGAGTACTGGCTGAAATCAAGGAACATAGAAAAAAGCTGTGAAGGGAGTCGGGCTGTAGCGCAGCAGGTTAAGTGTAGGTGGTGCAAAGCACAAGGACTGGCATAGGGATCCTGGTTCGAACTCCGGCTCCCCACCTGCAGGGGAGTCGCTTCACAGGCGGTGAAGCAGGTCTGCAGGTGTCTATCTTTCTCTCCTCCTCTCTGTCTTCCCCTCCTCTCTCCATTTCTCTCTGTCCTATCCAACAATGATAGCAACAATAATAACTACAACAAGGGCAACAAAAGGGAATAAATAAATAAAATAAATATTTTTAAAAAAAGAAAAAAGCTGTGAAATTATTACACAAATTTGTCTCCTGAACAACTAGGCCCTTGAATTGGGAGGTGCATGTCTCTCCTCATCCTGCCTTCCTTGAAATCCCCGGAGGATCTTGAAGTGATCAACTGATCAGCAAATGATTTGGGGGCAAGAGTTGACATGAAACAAGTGAGCACCAGTGATGCCTACTAAGACAGAGCTGGGTACCTTGACTCTGGTTTGAATTTTTGTGGCAAATACATGCCACCAGAAAAAGGCAGGAGAGATTCAGTCTTCCAAGAGGCCTTCCAGGGGAGCAGTATCTCATTACTCATCCTGTGTTCCCCCAGGCTTAGAAGTCCCAAAGGATGACATCTCTTTTCTGCACACTAGAGCTGGGAGTCACTTTGCTTACCCAAGGAACAGGGATGCATCCACGACAGCGCAGAGGAATCACACACTCACACAACCAGCACATTTTCTCCCTGTGGGCCACACTTCTTGGGATGTCACAAAACACACACAAAAGGGTTCTGGTACAAGAGGAATTAGCTAAATCAACTATGTAATAGCACCCAATTAAGATAGTCTCATGTGATTCCTAGCACACAACGTGGATCGAGTGCCAAAATTTCCCTCATTGACTCTGCTTTCCTTCTTCAAATAGGTTTAAGATCTACGGCTGGATTAAGATCAGCTGAGTCTCACAGTCCTGGGAGCCATCCTGTCTCCTCACTAATCCTCTTGAGCCTATCTTAGACTTCAACTCTCAGAGGATAATCTTGTTTCTCTATTTCTGAGTTCTTCCAGGGAAGTTCCTTGTGATCTTATGCATTGCCAACAATGGTTTCCTGAGAACTATCTGGTAGAATGGGATGGACATAACATCTACAAATCAAGAAACTGTGATTAAGAGAAAACTCAAGACACTTTAGTGCAATAGGGCTCACCTCATAATCTAGTAAAAAAAAATAAAAGGCTTGTGGTTCCATGTTTAGAAATGTGGCAAGGGTTAAATGGTATACTAGTCATTGTTTTTCTTCTTACACGAATTCTGTGAATAGTAAAGACACTATTTGATTCTCATTAAGCCAGCTCACAGTTGACACAGGTAGAAAAATCACTCTCAAATATGAAGTAGGGTTTATCTTCTCTCCCATACCATCCATATCTCATCTGCATCTGAAATACTTGTCCCAGATGATCCTAAGGACATGCCTAAGGATGTATCCAATTGGGTATATTTCTTGCAGAGCTATCTGGGGAGAGATTCAATGTCATTGCCCCCATCTTCCTTATGACTGGAAATCCCAGCAGCATAAGCCAAGAACTGGATGGAGATTCATTCAGAAAATAGCCAGACTTTCTGGATACCAAAGGAGTTCACTTGGGGTTGGGTTGATTCAGCTGTCAAATAGTAACAGATACAGGGCTTCTTTCCTAATGACAGTTAACCAGCCCACCCCTTATAGAGTAGGGGCAGTATTTGGCAGATAAATCTACCTACTGTAGGGTTAACCATTTGGGATTGGCTCAAATGTGGCCAGAAAAACTGGGAGGTCCTTGCAAAACATCCGCTGCTATTAACTACAGAACAGTAAGTATGCTGTTGAAATCAAAGCAGATGTTGACTCCCAGATTTCATACTCTATTACTGACTTTAACTCTCTTGACTCAATATCTTCATCCTTACCCTTTGCTTCAGTAATATGCACCCTTTAATTGAATCTCTTCATGCTATGATACTGTCTACCTCCACATCTTATTTCTACTGTTACCTGTCAACAATTAGCAAGAAAGAGAGAGGACTCAGAACCTAATTATAAATTCTTTTTTTATATATATTATATAACTTTTATTTAAAAAAAAGGAAACACTGACAACAACCATAGGATAATAGGGATACAACTCCACACAGTTGCCACCACCAGAATTCCATCCCATCTCTTCCCCTGATAGCTTTCCTATTCTTTTTTTTTTAATTTTTTATTTAAGAAAGGATTAATGAACAAAAACATAAGGTAGGAGGGGTATGACTCCACACAATTCCCACCACCCAATCTCCATAGCCCACCCCCTCCCATGATAGCTTTCCCATTCTCTAGCCCTCTGGGAACATGGACCCAGGGTCATTGAGGGTTGCAGAAGGTAGAAGGTCTGGCTTCTGTAATTGCTTCCCCGCTGAACATGGGCGTTGACTGGTCGGTCCATACTCCCAGTCTGCCTCTCTCTTTGCCTAGTAAGGTGTGTCTCTGGGGAAGCTGTGCTCCAGGACACATTGGTGGGGTCTTCAATCCAGGGAAGCCTGGCCAGCATCCTGGTGGCATCTGGAACCTGGTGATTGAAAAGAGAGTTAACATAGGAAGCCAAACAATTTGTTGAGCAATCATGGATCCCAAGCTTGGAATAGTGGAGAGGAAGTGTTAGGGAGGTACTCACTGCAAACTCTAGTGTACTACTGCTTTCAGGTATATATTTTGCAGTAGTTTATGGATACGTGTGCACATAAGCTCTCTCTCACAGAAACTGGTGTATATCTAGGTTATGGGACTTTGTTAGAAAGTGAACTACCTGAGATGAAATTAGAGTGTACTATAAAAGGAAAGGTCTCGGGTTAAGCGCAGGTGGCGCAAAGCACAAGGACCAGCATAAGGATCCCCGTTCGAACCCCGGCTCCCCACCTGCAGGGGAGTCGCTTCACAGGCGGTGAAGCAGGTCTGCAGGTGTCTATCTTTCTCTCCCCCTCTGTCTTCCCCTCCTCTCTCCGTTTCTCTCTGTCCTATCCGACGACGACGACAACAACAATAAAACAACAAGGGCAACAAAAGGGAATAAATAAATAAAATAAAATATTAAAAAAAAAAAAAAAAAAAGGAAAGGTCTCACCCGAGTAATGAAGCTGAAGGGTTGTCATTCCACACGTGAAGTCTCTGGACACAGTCTGAGGTGAAGCATGTTGAGGTGGCAATCGTTGCATTGGTTAGGTTGTGATCGGCGGATGCAATATTATTTGGTTTGGATTGGGAGATGCATACAGGAAAGTGGGCCCTATCCAAGGGTTCCAGGACTGGGGGAAGTAGGGGCTCCTAATTATAAATTCTTAGTATCTAGCAATGTGTCTAGACTAAGAAGTAGCTCAGTGATTGTTATGTAAATGAATGGATAGGGGTTCCAGTGGTTCCAGGACCTAGGTTTGAGCCCCTGGCCCCCACCTGTAGGGGGAAAGCTTTGCAAGTGGTGAAGCAGTGTTGCAGGTGTCTCTCTGTTTCCCTTTCCTTATCACTCCCTTCCCTCTTGATTTCTGGGTGTCTATATCAATAAGTAAAGATAACTTAAAAATTTTTTTTAATTTTTAAATGGATAGATGAATTAGTGAATTGATAATTAATGGATGCAAGCTCAGTCTTTTCTTCCTCAAATAAAAACTAGTTTAGTCTTGTGTCTTATTGCAGGATGTTCCAGAGTACGTGGTTTCTACAACAAAGGAGAAAAACAGGTAAATTACTTAGGAATTTATCCAGAAGACATGAAAACACTTACCTGTAGAAACATATGCACCTATGTACATAACTACATTATTAAAAATAGCTAAATATGAAAGCAATCTAAATACCCATTGGCAGGTTATTGAACAAAGAAGTCATGGGATGTATACTCAATGGAGTACTATTCTACAATTAAAAATATGATGTGGGGGGGGGTTGGGCAGTGGTGCAGTGGGTTAAGTGCACATGGAGCAAAGCGCAAGGACCAGAGTGAGGATCCCGGTTCCAGTCCCAAGCTCCCCACCTGCAGGGAAGTCGCTACACAGGCTGTGAAGCAGGTCTGAAGGTGTCTATCTTTCTCTCCCCCCTCTGTCTTGCCCTCCTCTCTCCATTTCTCTCCATTGTTGTCCTATCCAACAATGAACAACATCAACAATAATAATAATAGCCACAGCAAGGCTACAACAACAAGGGCAACAAAAGGAGGAAAAATGGCCTCCAGGAGCAGTGGATTCATGGTGCAGGCACTGAGCCCCAGCAATAACCCTGGAGGCAAATATATATATATGATTTTAGGGTTTTTTTGTTTATATTTGTTTAGACAAAATGAATAGAACTAGAAGTGATTCTGTTTAGTGAAGTAAATAAAGAAGTACAACTACTGGATGTTTTCACTCATATATGGTTATAGAGAATTGAAACACATACAAACTTAAAAAAAATTAATGGTAAATCCATCTCTAAGAACTTGGGAGAATTGTGATGGTTATCCTTTGTAGATTGGGGCAGAAGAGCACAGAACTTTGGTGATTGGAGTAGTGTAACTATACCCTTACTGTCTTATAATCTTAGAAATTATTATTAAATCACTAATATAAAATTAAAGATAATAAAAAGTTTATTTAAACCAAGGAAGTCAAAATGGGTTCCACATCAACTAGATTTAATTCCTAGTCACCCAGTGATAACAGGGAAACGTGATCCCAGTACTAAGATATAAGTTTACAGGTGTGGTATGAACTCTGAACAGTCACCTGTATTTGGGTTTGGTTTTTGTGGTCATTTTGAATGTTTGTCTTTAATATCAGGACTTCTTTATAATGAATGGACTGGGAAAGCACCACTTCCTTCCTTGTATCAGAACATGATCCACAGAGTTAAAGAAAAAATAATATTGATGTTCCCTGTAAGAGGCCAGTAGTATGTGCCATTTCTTCAGTAGTTAATTTAATCTAAATACCATTACCCTCCATTTATCACTGAGAATACGGAGTCTTCAGATAGTGATTTGATGCTCCATAGCTACTAATCATAAATGCAGGATTCCAACACAGACCAGTTTAACTTTAAATCTGTGTTTTTGCCCTCCTCCTTTCATCCCCCACTACTAGTTATACTACTAGTTATATAGTTAGATAAGTAGTTATATTTACTTACTTACTTACTTACTTAACCTATTATTGTCAGCAAAGTTATCATGGGGGCTCGTGCCTACACTAATAATCCATCACTCCTGGTGGCCATTTTTCCCCTTTTTCCCTCCCCCTTTATTTGGGGTAATTAGAAAGGCAGAGAGAAAGAGAAACACCTGCAGCACTCGCTCCACAGCATGTGAAGCTTCTCCCCTGCAGGTGGAGACACAAAATTTCAACCCGGGTCCTTGTACCTGGTAATATGTGTGATCAACCTGGGTCAGTGGTTCTTAAACATGAGAGTGCTTGGAGAAGCTATTTAAACTTATAATGCTGACCATTCAGATTTTCTGACTTGGTAGGTCGATGGAACCTAAGAGTTTGCATTTCTAATAAGTAACTCAGTGAATATGCTGATGCCAATACAAGCATTACACTTTGAGAAATTTAGAGCCTCAGAAAAGACGCCTAGTTCAGTTAATAGAAACCAACTAAAAGTAGTAGGATATCCCTTTTCACACTTCCCAGACAGGCACTGGTGCAGGACTGGCACTGTGTTTCCAAGATAGCTCCATTTCCACCTGCCTCTGAAATGCTGAGCTAGGATTCCTAAGCTTGAAGCCCTTCTGATTCCCTGGTTTGCTTGCTGGAAATTCCTGTAATAGGCATCTAAGGAGGGAATATGCTATGCGAGGCGTGGGTGGGGAGAGCACTGGATTTATAATCAGTTCTCACTGAATTCACACACACATAAAAAAGAACATTTTGGTAGATGGATAGAAACACATGTCTTAAGATCCAAGGGAAGGAATTCACGTGAAATTTGCTCTATCCTTCTCTGCTTTATTTAACTAATAATATCTTCTGTCCTGTCCAGTGGTGGTAATGCCTACTAAGGTTATACCACACAGAGTCAGAAACTCAGAGAAAACTTTCATTGTCTCTGTCTCTTACTAACCTAAGTGAAATATCCAGATTTACTTGAATGGGGTGCACATTCATGGTCTAGTCATCTATGGCTAGAACAGTGAGGTAGATGATGATATACAAAGTGACTATGGAGCCCCACCACTGTTGCAATACAGAGAGTCCAAGGGTACTTTGCAGAAAGGGAACGGCATAGTAAATCGTAGTAAATCTAATGCAGACCACTATGGCTGGGCTGTGATAGAAGTGCACACAGGTAAGAAGGGTAAAAGCTATATTAAGCCAGTGTTGTGACCAGAAAGTGAACAATGGAATCTTTCAGGGAATGTTGCTGATAGCCTCCAGAAAGAATATTTTTCTCTTGAACTACAGAAAACTCAGTAAACAGTAAATCCATCTGGTTTGCAAATTCTCTTAAACAAGTCTACACAGACAATTCCTAAGGCTAAGTAGAACCAGTTCTGTTTTCTTAGAGGAAAAATGGAATGTGGAATTTCAGATCAGTGCAGCTGGCCAAGTTGGGTCAGGAAAAAGCCACAGATTATATCCATTAATGTTTTGAAAACCCACCCAGTCCCCACCCCCTACCTCCTTGTCACTCTTCACCCCACCCTGTAAAGGGAAAGTTGAGATGTTCAGAAAGAACTTCCCAGACAGGCACTGGTGCAGGACTGGCACTGTGTTTCCAAGATAGCTCCATTTCCACCTGCCTCTGAAATGCTGAGCTTGAAGCCCTTCTGATTCCCTGGTTTGCTTGCTGGAAATTCCTGTAATAGGCATCTAAGGAGGGAATATGCTATGCGAGGCGTGGGTGGGGAGAGCACTGGATTTATAATCAGTTCTCACTGAATTCAACTTTTGATGCTAACAAATGAGAGATCATCCCCAAGTATGTCAGTTACTTACTCCTGCTCTTCCTTTCCTTTCAGCTGAATCTAGGGAACATAATTATTAATTAAATCAGTGTCCCTCTGATTTGCAAGATTACTATGAATAGCAACATGATCAGCTGAGACTATAATATATGAGGTCAGGATAAGTGCTACCAGTGGTTCATATGATGTTTGTATGTGGATTTAAAAAAATACTTTTTTCCTCCATGTCGAGCAATGTATGTGTTTCAGCAAGCTTAAGCCTGGACTGTGTTTTGTCCTCTCAGCATCATGGCACAATGAGCACCTATACAATTTTCAAGGTGGCCCCTATAACATGATGTCCCCTTGAAGATGACTCTATGTAATTAGGGGGGGTGAAAGTGATTTAAATCAGCCTTGGGAGCAGAAAGAGGCAAATCCAGAAGGAAAGGCATCCATAGCCACCACCACGACCATGATTAAATGTTTGAAAACAATCTCCAGAATTATCTTCCCATCTTAAGATCCACTTTTGAACTAATAGTAGAAAACAGAGGAGAGTCAACAATGTCCATACTTAGTCAGAAACTTGTTCATCATCAAGAAATTAGAAAGCTTTTAGAAACTTCAAGTTGGTTGTTTTGAATTTACATGTTTTCACAACCCTCCCACCAACTTCTCCTTTCCTGGTTCATGCTATATTAAACCTGCACATTATTACTGTCATTACTACACCTATATAAAATGAGTAGAGTTCGGTGTGTAACATGTGAAAGTCATATATTTTCCAACACCAGAATTTATTAAAAGTACTAGGTGTTCACCTTGCTTATTGCTTCCACTTTTCTGTCTTTTTCTAGACACCTATTTTCCTTGATAACTTTCTTTGTTTAAAAGAAGATTACATTTATATTCCCATTCAAGTTCATGTTTCTTATTTTAATGCCCTGCCTGATTCTGCTGAGCACAATGACCGAGCCTCTAGTGCACAAGAGTACAGAAAACGGGTGTCCAAGACACTCTTGTCAATGTTCTCATCCTGAATTATTTTCCATTACCTCCTTCTTCAGCCTCACCCCACTTTTCTCTTGATGCTCTCAGACTCTGATTTCAGTGTCCATTTCACCTTGCATAGTCAACTTGACTGTCCACTTCCTCCCCCAGCCCTGGATACTAGAGACTGAGATCACCTCTCAGCTAACAGCATTCTAATTCTCTTTTCTCAGCTCAGACCAGTAATCAGTCTCACTCTCTATGAGTTATATATCCTTGGGCCACCAGACCTCAAGAGCAGGAAAAGACTTAAATAAGCTGAAGGAAACTCTCAGAGAAACGTGGGGAAAATCTAAAATGTCTTTTCTTCATGAGGAGAGAAATCATCCATCCCATATACAAAGAATCCACCAAAACCTCCTGAGAATAGAACCTGAATCTCATACAAGTAGACTGACAGGGAGACCTCACTAATAAAAAAAAAAAAAAAAAAAAAAAACAATAACACGGGGGTGGGCTCAAAAGGTTTGCAGGTATGTTTCACAGAGTCGGGAGAAAAACCAGTATATGTTTTAATTAAATAACTGCCTCTTAATCTCTCCCAGGATTATATTGCCTATATCAGTTTAACTTCTCCTCCCTAACTCTCAAGTTCCTGAAAGAGCCTGAAATCTAAAGATTGTCCTTCTCCCAGGATTGTTGCACTTAAACTCACCCTCAAACGTGACTGTAGGCCTTGCCATTTGTCAGCTGGGACCCACCAGAGCTTATCCACCATAACATCTTCCATAACATCTTTCCACAGTGACACAATTATTGCAGTATAAGTTACTTGATCTGGACATAGGGTTGCCTACTTAATTGTTTCATATGGCTTCACCCCAAGAGCCCTTTAATGTCACAGACTATTTCTTCTTCATTTCTATATCCCTACCATTAAAAGTCATTAGAAGTAACTTTATAAGCTGATTAATTAATTAATATCATGAGCTCCTAGCTGGAGTCAAATCTGTTTATTTAACTTCTTATCTTTCTGCAAAGAAAAAAAAATGATGTGGGAGCTGGGTGGTGGCACACCTAATTAAAAGCACATACTACTAAGTGCAAGGACCCACACAAGGATCAGGGTCCAAATCTCTGCTCCCCACCTGCACTAGATCTACAGGTGTCTATCTTTCTCTCTCATTCTCTATCTCCCCCTCCTCTCTCAATTTCTCTCTGTCCTATCCACTAAAATGGAAAAAAAAAATGGCCACCATTTTTTTTCAGTGGATTCATAGTGCATGCACTGAGTCCCTGTGATAACCCTGGAGGAAAGATGAAAGAAAGAAAGAAAGAAAGAAAGAAAGAAAGAAAGAAAGAAAGAAAGAAAGAAAGAAAGAAAGAAAGGAGGGAGAGAGAGAGAGAGGAAGAAAGAAGGAAGGAAGGAAGGAAGGAAGGAAGGAAGGAAGGAAGGAGAAAGATGACATGTCACTACGGTTTTCAGCACTACAATCTTGGTGACATGAACCTAATTAAATAGCCCACAGACCTGAGGGATTATGTGGCAAGTCCTCCCTCCACAGTCAGTGTCTGAAAGGCAGAAAAAAATAGAAAACAGCTAGTAATTACTGAAAGCTTGGTGCCAAGGAAATGTTTTTCTTATCTGAACCACATGCCCAGACAGTCCAGAGAGATCCTAAGGCCAAGTGATCATCCATTTGAGCAGGATCTTAACTCCCCACAGAGACCACCTTAGCACCAAGCCCACCTCCAGGTCATCCACATCCTCATCCACATTCCACAGCAATGAGGTTTTTTTTTTTTTTTTTTTTTCCTGCCTCCAGGATTTTATTGCTGAGGCTTGGTGCCAGCACTGTGATTGCACTGCTGCTTCTGGAGGCTTTTTTTTTTTCCTCCCCTTTTGCTGCCCTGGTTGTCTTTTTATGGTTGTTGTGGTTATTATTGTTATTGATGTCGTCGTTGTTGGATGGACAGAGAGAAATGGAGAGAGGAGGGGAAGACAGAGAGGGGGAGAGAAAGACAGACACTTGCAGATCTGCTTGTGAAGTAACCCGCCCGTAGGTGGGCATCCTTACCCCAGTCCTTGCGCTTTATGCATGTGTGCTTAACCGGCTGCACTACTGCCCGACCCCCACCAATGAGGTCTCTTGAAGTCCTGTCTTGCTTCTGTTCCTGCTTGACTTCATTCTAGAATGCTACACAGAAAGCTTTCTGCTTCTAAGCTTTCTTCTAAGGATAAGGAGATCCTGTCTGTCCATCAAGGCCAGTCTTTGCATGCACTTATCAGACTTAAAGAGCTCTCAAAAAAAGAATTCCCTCAATGGATCTTGGCAGTAAGAAGCATCAATATTCACTTCCTCCCCATCATATAGCCCTAAAACGCAAAATAGCCCAGGAATGGAGGCTCAGAGTAAAGGTCAAAACCACTATCAAGGACAAACAAGCACTTGTCTTATTGACCTGATGGCATTTCTATTAACTTGGAAATCTTTGTAAAAGGACATTTCTCTGGAAGTCTGCTAAAATGAGGGAGAGAGGCAAAGTGTCCAGTAGAAAAATCAAGGACTACGAAAACAGAAGCTTCAGCTTCAGAGCTTCAGATCCTTGACAAGTTGTTAAAACCTTTTAGAAAAGCCTTTGCCAAGAGTCTATGCAGTCAGTTAGACTGGAATCTGCCATGTGGACAACAAGCAGAGAACTAGAGAAATTATGCCTTCTAAGTGTCAGATTTGCTCATAAGAAAAGAGAACAAAGTTATCCCTTCTTTAATTTTCTGAGTCACTTCCTAAAACTCAGAGCTCTCAAAACATCTTTCCATAGTTACACAGCTGTTGTCCACAACTTGTTTGAAACTCAGATTTGTCTCACTTCTCTCATCAAAGCACTAACCCTACTTAGCTTCCAAGATCAGATGAGACTGGGAACTCTCAGAGTGATGTGGCTATAGGTCTAGCTGCGTTTAAACCATATCTTCTTCTTTCTTTTTTTTTAATTTATTTTTTCCTTTATTGGGAGATTAATGTTTTACATTCAACAGTAAATATAATTGTTTGTACATGCATAACATTTCTCAGTTTTTCACATAACAATACAACCCCCACTAGGTCCTCTGTCATCCTTTTCCAGGAGCTGTACTCTCCCCCACTACACACCACCCACCCACCCAAGAGTGTTTTCCTTTGGTGCAATACACCAACTCCAGTCCAGGTTCTGCTTACTGTTTTCTCTTCTATTAAACCATATCTTCTAAGTTGTGTGCTTCCAGAGTAAAGTAAGACACAAAATCAAATCATTGAGAAAAGTTATGCTTACATCTAAGTATGTGTTTTGTGCCCCTATTTGTTCACTAGAGACTTCCTGAAAGAGATGTGACATATGGCCTAGGCTTTGAAGAAAGAACTTAATATGCCCCGTGGCTCCCCAGAGACAAGTATGAAAACTTGTTCACATCTGTGGTATGCATACTTAACCTCACCTACCCACATTTTCTTCCTACTTTCCCAAATTTGTATTCTCACTATCACATTGCGTGACTCGAGGTGGATTTGATTTTGTTATTTTATGTTTATCTTTGCAAGCAAGCTTCCTAAGGTAAAGAACGGGTAGATAAAATAATTTTCAACGTAGGGACAGTTCCTTACTCCACCTATACTGCAGAGATAATTTATCACATTTAGACACTGCTTAGTCAATGTCTGGCTTCAATGCTTACTTTTATGTAAGCCTCCTGCATTGAGAGTCCTTCCCTTCTACAGTTTAAGTGTCTTGTCCTTTCTTACTCTACATATAAATTCATTAATCAGGGGGTTTGAGGAGTCATCATATGGACAGTTCAGGATAAGGTCAACAAGTAGATCAAGTTGTTGGGCCCATTTTTATTATTTATTTATTTATTTTACCTCCAGGGTTATCAATGGGATTCAGAGGTGGGCACTATGGATTCACTGCTCCTTGTGGTCAGTTTTTTTCATTATATTGGATAGGACAGAGAGAAATTGAGGGAAGAAGGGGAGAGAGAGAGGGAGAGAGATAGACAACTGCAGACCTGTTTCACTACTTGTGAAGCCTACCCCTGCAGTTGGGGAACTGGGAGCTCAAACCCTGATCTTTTTGTGGGTCCTTGCACTTAGTTCTATGTGTGCTTAACCAGATGCACCACTGCACCCTTCCCTTTTTTTTTTTTTTTAACACCGCTTCTGTCAAGCCACTGCACTGGGTCCCTATCTTGCCTTGTGGCTACCCTCTGCTAAGATTTCTTGTTCAGTCAAGTTCCTCCATGACTTTTGAGCTTTCGAGCTTGTCCAACCTAGAGACCCAGTGCAGACTCCAAGGCCTTTAGCTGAGGCAAGGTGTGACCAGAACATGGCAAACAAATGAAAAAAGAAAGAAAGAAAGAAAGAAAGAAAGAAAGAAAGAAAGAAAGAAAGAAAGAAAGAAAGAAAGAAAGAAAGAAGAAAGGAAGGAAGAAAAAGAAAGAATGAATGAAGGAAGGAAGGAAAGAAGGAAAGGAAGAAAGAAAGAAAGGAAGGAAGGAAGGAAGGAAGGAAGGAAGGAAGGAAGGAAGGAAGGAAGGAAGAAAATCAGGTGCAAATCTGAAAGTAAAAGAATCAAGGCAAAACCCATCTGACCTCTAAAATCAGTGGGTCAGAAAGGAGATATGCAAAGTCATCTGAAGAACCCAGCAGGGTTCCCAGGCTGGAGAAGCAGAGAAAGTAACCTTCATAATTTTGTTATCATTTGTACAGAAAGAATAGCCATGCTGATAAGAAGCCGACCAGCTTTTATATTGAAAAAAAAGGGAAGGTCACAAAGTCAAACTAAGGGACATTGTTTATGGTTTAGTCTTTTAAGCAATTAGCATCTATAGTCCCCACTGGCAGGATTATCACGATGGTGTGATAAACAATTGAGATGCTTCATTGCTTTGTCATTAAACCTGTTGTGTGTCTATTTCTCCTTATTTCAATTTCATGTTTGCCATACAACCTTAATTATAGGATTTATTTTTCTGTTTTCAAAGGAAGTGTATAGGCAGAAAGAAATCATCTGTACCTAGCTGAATTACTCAGAAGTTAGAGAAGTAGACAAGTTTGAGGCAGATTAATAAAAGAAAACATAAAGAGAAATTTCTTAATAGCGTGATACCTCTTGTAGAAATAAGAGATCCAGAAAATCTGAGTAACTAGCCTGTGTGGTCTTAGATACCATGCTAAATTGGGTTTTTTCTTATTTTTGTATTTTATTTATTTATTTGTTTATTGGATAGCCAGAAATGAAGAAGGCAGGGAGTGAGAGAGAGAGAGAGAGACCTGCAACCCTGCTTCACTACAAAGCTTTCCCCTGCAAGTGGGGACTGGGGGCTCAAACCTGGATCCTTACACACTGTAACATGTGTGTTCAGACAGGTGTGCCACCATCCAACTCCACCTAAATTATTTTTTAATGCAGAGTAAGAGGAGGAGGGACAGGAGAAAGAGGAGGAGGAGAAGAAAAAGGAAAAGACGGGGAGGAGAAGAAGGAGGAGGAAAATAAAAAGAGGATGGAGAGGAGGAAAAGTGAAAGGATAAGTTAAATTAAATTTTTATTAAGTTAATAAGTAACTATCAGTATATCATTATAATTATATTATGTTAATAATCATAATTTATAAATTTTAAAAATAATTAAAAGAATGGAAGGTTGATTTCATTTTCTCCACCTGTACATGCTCATCTTTCCTCCTTATAAATATTAATATTTTTTCCTTTGAAAAACCTCCTAAATGTGTATATACTGCATCATCCTTACTGTATTCATCATAGGGTCAGATACGATTCCCCCCCCTTAAGGAAGAAGACGATAAGTTGGGAAGGAATGTTACTAAAAATTTAAACACAGTGAAAAGCAAAGTCATGTAAACATGAGTTCTGTCCTATTCACAGACCAGATCCTCCCTATAAAAGCCCTTTATCTCAACATTAATCTTCATTCTGCTACTAGGGCTTTCCTATATTTAGAGAGGTGGCAGAGTTTCGCTCTCCAACAAAGTTATAAGCTTATTAGGCCTGTGGGGTCATTCTATTCTTGTAACATTAAAATAGCAAGTTACATGAAAATTTTGCCTAGAGAGTTTTTTTTCAGTCTCATAAGCAGAGTCTACTCCTGAGTAGAGACACTACTATAAGAGATCTCATGGAATGAGTGTCTGAGTCTAAGAGTCAGCAGAATAGTGGAAATTTCACCAAAAGAGTGAATATGATCTATCCAGACTTAGGTATTGACTTTTGATCCCTTTTACCATCAGATACTAAAACTGTTGTGCAGCATTTTGTCCCTTTTCCTTTTCATCAAAACTGAGATGGATTCGCTAGGATTAAGAAGGAAAATAAATAAATAAATGCTACACTGACTGGAGGCTGATAATTTAGACAAGGTGAACAACCCCTCCCTGAGAGACATTCCTTGGTTTGACTGGACCAAGGAAATACCTTTGTACTGACAGGAAGGACCCAGACCCCCTGCTGGAGAGAACTGGTCAGCAAAAACTGTTCAATGTAGACATCCCCACCCAACTGATGGTCACTTATCCCTATACTACTGTATTTGAAAACACATACTTGATAATTTCTCAGCCATTTTCTGGACTTACGATAGATGATTGTGTACACGTTCATTTCATTTCACCCCAACTGCACATGCTCATCTTTCCCCTTCATTAATATGTATATTTTTCCTCTTTTTTATTTTTATTTATTTATTTTTAAATTTCTCTGTTGGGGAATTAATGTTTTACATTCAACAGTAAATACAATAGTTTGTGCATGCATAACATTTCCCAGTTTCCCATATAACAATACAACCCCCACTAGGTCCTCTGTCATCATGCTTGCATTTGGTAATATGTGAACTTAACCAGGTGTTCCGCCACCGCCTAGCCCCCTGACATTTGTTGTTGTTGTTGTTGTTTTTCTTACTAGAGCACTGCTCAGCTCTGGTTATGGTGATACTAGGGATTGAACCTAAACCCTCAGTACCTTAGACATGAAATTCTTTTTATATAACCACTACGTTATACTCCTAGCCCCCACTTCCTTGTCTTGAAGTTTGCTCTATAACCTTTTCTCCTCAGATTAATTTTCCAATTTAAGTTGTCTACTTGCCAATAAAAATCTTTCTTTTCAATCCAGTTGTTCCTGGAGTATCTGGAGGATATTTCTCAAGTTCACACCCACAAAACTCTGTGCTTCCTGTTATCAGCCCCTAGTGAGGTGTCTATCCACCCTTCTCACAATAGACCTCTTTTACCTCGCTTGACTTCTTGACATCAGAACTCCCTAAAGACTGTCCACCACTGTCCTTGAAGAGAGTACACCTTGGCAATACTCACTCTTCCCCATGCTCTTTCTTTCCTGCCTCATCTCTTCTGGAAAGAGCTCTGTAATTCCACACTGCCTAGTAAAGAGCATCTGTCCAGCAAATGGGATTAACAAGTGAGAAAGTATCCTTGAAAAAATACGAATTTACTAAAGCAGATGTTTTGTGTTTGACTATCCATGAAAAGTTTCTTTGTAATCTTTACTTTTTGAGGAGCAGGGAAACAAGAATGTTTACCCACTTTTAGTGAGAACTAAAATTTCAACAACTCCCTAAGGGATAATTTGTCAACATAATATAGCAAAATGTCCTTAGAACTCAAGGACTATTAAAATCATCAATTTCATTTCTAGGATATTTTTTCTTTTATTTTATTTTAATTAATGTATTTATTTTACAAAAGTACTGCTCATCTCTGGTTTATGGTGGCATAGAGAACTGAACTTGGGACCATGGAACCTCCATCATGAGAGTCTCTGTTCACAACCATCTCTCTCACCGAGGAAATTATTCTAAGGTATTAAATACATAAAGTTTAAGATATATTATCTTTATACTAGACAAAACTAGATATAAGCTAGATATTTAACAACAGAGGGTAATTTAAATAAATGGCATATGCACATAATGAAATGTTATGCTGTCTTTCTAAATGATAAACATGTATTTCAGTGAGTTGGGAGTGGGCTTGAACCTGAGTCATGCACAATGCAATGCCCTTACTACCCAAGTGAGCTATTTCACTAACCCTGAACACTGTTTCATGTGTGGAAACAAAAAGAAGCTAAGAATTTATCACAAACAATGTTATCAGTAAGTTCTTGGAAACAGCAGTTTTAATGAAATGGCATGGCAAAACCAATGGACTGTGGGTTAAAAGGTATCAGTCGCCATATAGAGGACTTATTTATTCATTTTGATCAAAACACTACTCCACTTTGGCTTTTATGATGGTGCTGAGGATTGAAACTAGAACTTAAGAGCCTTAGACATGAAAGTCTTTTGAAATAACCATTATGACATCTCCTATGCTAGGATATATATTTGCTTATGAGAGGGGGGGAGACAGAGAGAGAGAGAGACTAGTACACCATTGATTACCAGCATATGTGGGGCTGGGGACAGAATCAAGGAACTTCTCATATGCAAGTCCTATATGCTATCTCCCCAGGCCATAACTCTGCATTTCAGAGTTAAAGTTGTGGCCTTCCCAGAGAAAGAGTTGTAGGTAGCTGTTCCGACATCAAAAAAAAAAAAAAAACCTTATTGAAGGGTTGTTAATGGCTTACAATATAGCCTTAACACAGCCTCTCCTCTCATCTCCCCATGATTTGTGCCCAGAAGGACACACCAGAGTCTCAATGTCCCTTCATCCTGTCCTGTTCCCTTCATCACCACAGGCCTTTGCTTTGGAAAGATACTCCACACTCCATCCAACTTTCACCTTCTATTTTCTCTTCAAAATTGGTCTTTCCATTTCTAGCTGGTCTCACTCAATAGGACACCTTTGAGTTTTGACCGCAATATCACAGGAGATGGCCTCATCATTTTAACAGCTACATAGTACTTCATTGTCCATATGTACCACAACTTTTTAACCCTTCATCTGTTGTTGGGCATCTGAGTTGCTTCTAATCTTGGTCTATTACAAACTGTGCTGCTGTGAACATTGGTGTGTACAGGTCTTTTCAGTTAGATATTTTTGTTTTCCCTAGGAGCGGGGTTTTGGGGTCATAAGGCAGATCCATTTCTAGAGTTCTGATAAATCTCCAGATTGTTTTATACAAGGGTTGGACCAGCTTGCATTCCCACTAGCAGTGCAGAAGAATCCCTTCTCCCCATTGTCTCTTCAACAGTTGGTGTTTCTGTCTTTTTCTAATGTATCACATTCTTAGAGGAGTAAAGTGATATCTCATTTACATTTCCTTGATCAATGGCTTTGAGCATTTTTTCATGTCTGTTGGCCCTTTGAATCTCTTCTTTGGAGAAGGTTCTGCCCATATCTTCTCCCTATTTTTCAATGGGGTTATTCATCTTTTTATTATTGAGTTTGATTAATTATTTTTGTTTATCAGTCCTCTTTGTGTTGTATGACACATAAAGATGTTTCTCCCACTCTATGGGGGGTCTCTTTGTTATGGTGGTGGTTCCCTTTGCTATGCAGAATCTCTTCTGTTTGATATAGTCTTATTGGTCTAGTTTTACTTTTGTTTTTCTTGCAATTGGATTTGAATTCCTGGAGATGTTGCAAAAAAAATTACATGGAAGAGAGGTCTGCATGTTTACTTGTATTTTATGATCTCTGGCCTTCCTTCTAAATCTTTGACCCACAAAGAGTCAACTTTTGTACATTATGAAATTAGGTGATCCACTTATTTTTTTTCTTTACTAGGGGATTAATGCTTTACAGTTGACAGTAAAATACAATAGTTTGTACATGTGTAACACATCCCAGTTTTCCACATAACAATACAACCCCCACTATGTCCTCCTCTGCTATCATGAACCAGGACTTGAACCCTCCCCCACCCCAAAGTCTTTTACTTTGGTGCAGTGCACCAACTCCAGTCCAAGTTCTGCATAATGTTTTCCTTCTATCTTGTTTTTCAACTTCTGCCGATGAGTGAGATCATCCATAGTCATCCTATTTTTTCTGACTTATCTCACTTAAAATGATTTCTTCAAGCTTCATCCAAGATGGGGTGAAAAAGGTGAGTTCACCATTTTTAATACCTGAGTAGTATTTCATTGTGTATATATAAGTTCCAGTTTCATTCTTCTGTTCATATCTTCATATTCCAACCCAGTTTGCCTAACACCATATTTTAAATAGGCTCTTCTTTTTTCCATTTGATGTTTTGGGCTCCCTTGTCAAAAATTAGTTGACTATAGGTGGGGGAGATTGATTTCTTGGCTTTTGATTCTATTCCACTGGTCTTTGTATCTGTTTTGTTTCAATGCCAGGCTGTTTTGCCTTTTAAAGGCTATGAACTTGAAATATTCACATAGGCTCTGTTTTGTATCCCAAGCAGAATATTGATTAGTAGTATAACACTGGAGATTTAAACTCCATGAATCTCAGTTTACTCATGTCCACAATAGGGATACAAACATCTTCCCCATGAGGTTGTTGTACGAGTTAACAGGTAAATGGGTGTGCATAAATAAAGCACTTGGCATGGAGAACACATTCAGTGACATTTTCCTTTCCTTCCTGGATATTCAAAAATACTTCAGAAAAACAATTCACAAAGACAAAATGGTCAAACACACACCTAAACAAAAAAAAAAATGGTTTGAAAAATGAAAAAATATAAGTATTAAACTCATATTTAATACTCCCATTTTGATACTTTTTTTTTCTTTTTTTTTTTATATTTATTTTTTTTTATTTATTCCTTTTGTTGCCCTTGTTGTAGTTATTATTGTTGTTGTCGTTGTTGGATAGGACAGAGAGAAATGGAGAGAGGAGGGGAAGACAGAGAGGAGGAGAGAAAGACAGACACCTGCAGACCTGCTTCACCTCCTGTGAAGCGACTCCCTTGCAGGTGGGGAGCCGGGGTTTGAACCGGGATCCTTATGCCGGTCCTTGCGCTTTGCGCCACCTGCACTTTAACCCGCTGCGCTACAGCCCGACTCCCCCATTTTGATACTTTTAACTCTCAGTCCCCCAGCCCCACCCCAGGCCATAGCAGACACACAGATCTCCATTGTTAGCAATTTTGTCCTTGAAGCTCCAGTGGACTGTGTTACCCAGCCCCATCAGCAGGTGGGGTCGGTCTCCACCCTGTATCTTCCTGCTGTTGGTACCTCATTGAAGACTACCCCACAGGAACTTGACTGCCAACATCTGGAACTGTCCTTTCTCACCCCACCTCCATCTGGTTCCTGTTCAAGTTCCTCCTCTCAGTTAGATAGTTTCGCTCTCACCACATTGGGCTTGAGCCTCCTGGTTCCTGAATTTGGTTATCTGACATGGGATGAGCCCTGACTTCTCCCAGCTACTCCTTCACACTCTCTTTAACCTTTATGACTATCTACTAGATACGAAGCTCTGTGCTGGGATATAGATATGAATCAGAGACAGACCCTGCTCAGGGTGAAGTGGGGGTGGGGCTCACTAGCTGGTAGGGAACACACACAGGGACACAGACCACACTATTATGCTATGGTATAATGACTATTATTAACATAATAACATTTATACAACACTTGCTCTATGCCAGCAGTTGTTCTAATTGTTTTCTATATGCTAAGCCTTGTTTAATCCTCACAACTTATCTTTATGAGGTAGATTAGAATTATCTCTATTTTGAAAGAGGGGGGAAAAAAAGAGAAAGAGAGAGCCTAAGAAGTTGAGTAAGCTAACCAAGATAACACAGTGGGTAAAAGGCAGAACCAAGATTTGAGCTGAAACTTCTTTTTACTCTCAGAAATGACTGAGAACACTATACAGTTTCTTTCTAGGTAGGTCATAAATAGTCATGTTTACTCACTAGAAATGAAAATTGAGAACTCCTAAAAGATCAGTTAATTTCTTTAAAATAATAGTAATCAACTCATTACATGAAAGCATATTTTAAATGAAAAACTATGTCAGAAGGAGAAGAATGGCAGTGTTTCTTTCACATTTGCAGATCTCTTTAATAAGCAGGCACAAATGGAGTTTCACATTTTTCTTTTACACTGAATAGTATATGCCCTTTGGTTGTGCTAAAAGTAAACAGGCATCTTAAAAAAATTTTAGTTGATATAAGCAAAAGTCAAATAAGGTAGTGACACACAGTAGTAGTTAGAAACACTCTACCTATATCAGAATTAGAAGAAAAAAATTATAAGATTTACCCAGAACCAAAGCAAGGAGATTATTTAGTTGGCTACAGTGTAAGTGTATTCCTCATCTAAAGAAGCCTAGATGATTGTCACTGTTTATTCTCAGGCTTTGATTTCTTAGACATGAGGCAAGTATAAGTTTGATTTAGACTTACATAGTAGTCTATCAAGACATAGGAACCTCAGTCTAAGGTCATTATGTAAGCAATATGATTGGAAATTACATTAAACTGTACATATAAACTGTATATGTTCAGTTGAAAGAAACCATTATTTTAGTAGTCTATCTAGGTATTATGAATGTTCTTCTTTGATACTACACTCGGTCTTATACAAGTGGTAATCTCTTAAAAGTTTAGTTGCTAGGGCCAGGCAGTGGCATGACTGGTTAAGTGCACATACTACTATGTGCAAGGACCAGGGTTCAAGCCCCCACACTCCACCTGCAGGGGGAACATTGCAGAAGCAGTAAAGCAGGTCTGCAGGTATGTATCTTTCTCTCTCCCTCTCTGTTGCTCTTCACTTCTCAGTGTCTTTCTGTCCCGTAAAATAAAATAGAAAAAAAATGTTTAGCTGCTTTGAAGTTATAAAATCTGACATCTCACAAGGGAAGATCCAAGTTATCCAAAATTCTCATTTTTTTAATTTGAATTCCAAAATCTCATTCTTGGCAGCAAATACCATGAACCATTTTCCTTGAAGTTACAGTCTTATTTGGGGGAAAAAAATTACAAAACTGTATGAACAAGAATAACCACAGTATATGTGTCATTCTTTCAAAGGAAAATGATCCCATGGGAGAAAAAAAAAAAAAATATATATATATATATATATATGTATGTATATTCAGTTCCCCTAGGGTTTTTCCTCTTGACTGTGCTTCAGTAGGCAGTCAACATGTTTTATATGTATTCCCAAGTCATCACACAAAGCACTGAAAATTCAGGCACACATGGGCTGAAATGTAGTAAATTTTATTAATTTTACTGCTTCATCTAAGCCATTCTTAAATCAATATAGTTGCTTTTATTTGATTATTTTGTTTTTTCTGTGTACATGCAATTTGAATAAGATGATTTCCACAACTGTTTGATGATTTCCACAACCTTCATTCAACTAAAACAGAGGATTTGTTTGTTTGTTTGTTTTTGTCTTTGCTTTTGGTTATGTCACCATTGAGATATCATCAGTGGAGACTGACTTTTTTTTTTTTAGATATAAAGATAAAGATGGGAAGAAAGATAACTGACACCAAGGCTTCCTTTGATGCCAGGAGGCAGGGGTCATACCTAGGTTCTGCCCAGAACAAAGCAAGAACACTAACCAGGTGATATATAGATATACACTTATTTATTCCTTTTTGTTGCATTTATCATTTTATTGTTGTAGTTATTATTGTTGTTGTTATTTATGTTGTCATTGTTGGATAGGACAGAGAGAGAAATGGAGAGAGGAGGGGAAGACAGAGAGGGGGAGAGAAAGACACCTGCAGACCTGCTTCACCACCTGTGTCAGGGAAGCGACTGACTCCCTTACAGGTGGGAAGCCGGGGACTCAAACCAGGATCCTTATGCCAGTCCTTGTGCTTGGCGCATAACCTGCTGTGCTACCAGCCGACTCCCCAGGTGATCTATCTTGCCTGCTCAAATATCAGTGGTGTTAGCCTCTGCTAATGTTTTGTTTGTTTGTTTGTTTGTTTTGTGAAGCTAAGTCTTGACACATATGAGATGTTATTACTCCGGGTTGCTTTGTTTGTTTTCACTCAAATGAGAGACAGAGAAGACACTCCACAGCATCAGAACCTCCTTCAGTGTCATAACACCTCCCGTGTGGTGCCAAGGTTGAAACTGTGGCATATGCCCTACATTGTGAGCTGTCTCTCCAGTCCCCTTCTGCTAGTTCTCCAACATCAGTTCAGACACCAACTACATAAGAGGAACAAATAATATTCTTAGCATGGTATAAAAACATTTTTTATCTCATGGACCTTTGAAAATGTGTTTCCTCTAGGGCCCTCAGCAGACCACAGCTGGAGAAGCATTGCTCTATGCTTACTCTCTGGCATGTGCCTAGAGCTATCTGAGTGTTCTCATAGGTCAGAGTGAAGATTAAGCCCCTTTCCTGGTCCTAGAACGCTTTGTCCTCTACAACCTGCTTGACCTTGTTCAGTCCATGAAGAGTTAGACTCAATGCTCTGGACTCCATGCTCTGATTTAGATGGATCACTGACCACCACCTGTCCTTAAACTAGACCAACCTCTTCTTGACAAAACCAGCCCACCTCATCTCTATGGCCACTGAGTAGAACTCACATATCCTAGTGCTGACTGTGCCAGGCATGACATGAGCAGATTTAATTCTCACAGCACTTCCACAACACTGATACTGCCATCCGCATTCTGCCATTGAAGCAACTGAGTCTCCAGCAAACAGGATTCTTTCTGACATGATTTTTAAGTGCTTGCACTGCTGTCTGGTAGGTTCCCACAGTCCCATTCACTCTTCTTGTCTGGACTTCCTCCCCTTCAAGTCAGTCTGCTGGTAAGCTTCCAGCATGACTCCCAACCAAAATTTCCTGAAATTAAAAAAAGAAAAGAAAAAATTCCCAGCATTGGCAGTTTTAATCACCACTGTCGCATTCCTAATACTAACAAACCATTCAGATGTTGGAAACTATGAGACACATCAGTCTCCGGAACAGATAGTTGATAAAGTCCAAGTTTGGTTCCATTTTGCTATTGTCTAAAGTGAAATGAAGTCCCAAGAGATGCAGGCCTATATAGACAAGTACTTGCACCCAAGCAGGCAGTCCATAGTCTCTGTCTTCAGAGGCTCACAGTCTCCGGTAGTCCCTGCCTCTTCCTTAGCACCAGGGGTTCCCTGGAAGAACCAAGCCCCATTCACACATGTCACAAAGCAACTCCCCAGGATGTGACTAGGATAAGAATCATATCCTAAGACTCAACTTCAGGAAAGTTCATCCCAAAATAAACACAGAGCTGAAGTAAATAAAGCTTTAGCAGTATTTTGAGAAAGCAATTTCACAGAACTACAAAAATGGGGAGGGGGCATTATTGTCTACAGCCTTTGTTCAGACATTTTGTATTCCTGGTACATCTTAAATTGGTGGTTTTGTATCTGATATTGATGCCAGGGGGGAAATGACCCATGTTTAGGAAAATTATACCATTTCTTCTGTGGAGAAGAATGTCCTTTAAGCACTGGTTTGAGATAGGGCAGTGAGTTTGATGAGGATTCAAGGTTGTAATGATTAAAGCCAGACTAGGAAGAACATGTAATTTGTACAAAAGAATCAGGAGAACAGTTAAGGAAGAATTTCACTGGCTACTCACAAAGGGGAACTTTTGTGAATTCATAAAGGGGAGAGTGTGAGGGTGCACACAGACTAGTTCAAGACACACACACACACACACACACACATATGCACACTCACACTAATCTGAGCACAGAGAAAGGCAGTGTATTTGGGATAATAGGCATCAATCAAGATTTCACTCACAAAGCATATTCTATCACAGTGACAGTAATCTGCTTGCAATCTTTTATTCATCCAATATTTCATGAATATAACAACACATGAATAAATCTTAGAAATAGTATAGAAATAGAACCACTGTGCCCTCAAGGATCTTCTAAACCAGTAGTCAAGAAAAAATACTTAAGAACAAAGATAAGAGAATGACACATGCTATTAATTCTGATGGGGAAGAGTGTCCAACAGGGAGGCTTTCCCATAGAAAATAGCAATAGGGGAGTTGGGCTATAGCGCAGCGGGTTAAGTGCAGGTGGCGCAAAGCACAAGGACCAGCATAAGGATCCTGGTTCGAACCCCCCCCGGCTCCCCACCTGCAGGGGAGTCGCTTCACATGTGGTGAAGCAGGTCTGCAGGTGTCTATCTTTCTCTCCTCCTCTCTGTCTTTCCCTCCTCTCTCCATTTCTCTCTGTCCTATCCAACAACGACAACAACAATAAAACAACAAGGGCAACAAAAGGGAATAAATAAATAAAATAAATATTTTTAAAAAAGGAAAAGAAAATAGCAATAGACGGGAGTCGGGCGGTAGTGCAGCGGGTTAAGTGCACGTGGCACAAAGCGCAAGGACCAGCTTTAGGATCCCGGTTCGAGCCCCCGGCTCCCCACCTGCAGGGGATTCGCTTCACAGGCGGTGAAGCAGGTCTGCAGGTGTCTGTCTTTCTCTTCCCCTCTCTGTCTTCCCGTCCTCTCTCCATTTCTCTCTGTCCTATCCAACAATGATGACAACAATAATAACTACAACAAGAAAACAACTAGGGCAACAAAAGGGAATAAATAAATAAATACTTTTTTAAAAAAGAAAGAAAATATAAATTGACTTATTTAACCTCTCTGTCCCCTTTAGAAAATGGTACTTGGGGACAGACCATGCTGGGTTTGAAAACTGGAGGTGGACACTGAGATAAGCTTAATTCTTCCAAAGTTATCAACTTTCTTCAATTTGAACTACATCACTCCATTTAAATTTTTCTATGCTCTTTATTTATTATAAGCAAAATTATTGTATTTGACTCAGATAAACAAAATGATTTAATGCTGAAAAACAAGGGGTTTGGAACAGAGGTCTGGGTTTATTTGTTTGTATAGATGACTAGATAGATAGACAGACAGACAGACAGACAGGTAGATAGATAGATAGATAGATAGATAGATAGATAGATAGATAGATAGATAGATAGACTGTAGCACCAAAGCAGTGGGGCCCAGGGTCAAACCTCAGAAGCTCAGATGGCAAAGCAACACAGTACCAGTGAGCTATTTCACCTGGCCTTTTTTTTTTTTTTTGAGAGAATCAGAACATCACACTGGCACAAGGTCTTAGATTAAATCCTGCTACTTCCATTGACTTATTATAAGTGAGTTGTTTAACCTCCTGAGTGTAAGAACTGAAAGAGTGAGAAGAAATCATCCTATATCCTCCTGGGTTCTACAGAGACTGGACAAATAGGGGCTGGGTTGTGCACCTGGCTAAGCTAACATGCTACAATGCACAAGGACCTGGGTTCAAGCCCCTGTTCCCTACCTGCAGGGGGAAAGTTAAGTTTTATGACTGGTGAAGCAGGGCTGCAGGTGTCTCTCTGTCCTTCTGCCTCTATCTCCCCCTTCCCTCTGCATTTATATCTGTCTCTATGTGATAAATAAAGATAATAAAAAAATAAAAGAGACTGGACAAATAAGCCAGTATTAGAATATCGATAAGGAAAAAAAATGTAAAGAAAAATGCATTCATGGAAAATAAATTTCATATGTAATTAGGAAAACCCAGGAACCTGGCAGTAGAGCAGCAGGTTAAGAGCACATGGCACAAAGTGCAAGGACTGGCCTAAGGATTCCAGTTCAAGCCCCTGGCACACCACCTGCAGGGGGGCGTCACTTCATAAGCAGTGAAGCAGGCCTGCATGTGTCTATCTGCTTCACCCTTTCTCTGTCTTCCCCTCCTCTCTCAATTTCTCTCTGTCCTATCCAGCAACAACAACAGCAATGACAATAACAACAACAAGGGTGACAAGGGCAACAAAATGGGGGAAAATGGCCACCAGGAGCACTGGGTTTGTGGTGCAGGTAATGAGCTCCAACCATAAGCCTGGAGGCAAAAAAAAAAAAAAAAAAAAGGAAAGGAAACAAGAGAAAAGAGAAGAGAAGAAAAGAAAAATAATAATAATAAGGAAAACTCAGAAATTCTGAGTAACTCACCATAAATTCTTACACTTAGACCATGATTTCATCACTCTCGGCTGAATTTTCCAGATAGAGAGGTAGGGAGAAATACCTGCAGTATCCCCGGAAGCCTCCTGTGTGGTGGTTGCTGGAGACTGGATCCTGGCTCAAGTGGTGTGGCAAGGCAAGCACCCTACCAGCTGAACTATCTGCTCTTCCTTATACCATCTTTTAAACATCTTACTTGATACAGATGAATGTGGGAAGTAGAAAGAAAGTCAGTCAGAAAATTTACCCAGGGGAGTTGGGTGGTAGCGCAGCGGATTAAGTACACGTGGCATAAAGCAGAAGGACATTGTGAGAATCCCGGTCCGCTCCCCACCTGTAGAGGGGTCGCTTCACAGGCTGTGAAACAGGTCTGCAGGTGTCTATCTTCCCTTCTCTGTCTTACCCTACTCTCTCCATTTCTTTCTGTCCTACCCAACAATAACAACATCAATAACAACAATAATAACTGGGAGTTGGGCGGTAGCACAGTGGGTTAAGCAAATGTGGTGCAAAGCGCAAGGACTGGCATAAGGATCCGGTTGGACCCCCAGCTCCCCACCTGCAGGGGAGTCGCTTCACAAGAGGTGAAGCAGGTCTATAGGTGTCTATCTTTCTCTCCCCACTCTCTGTCTTCCCGTCCTCTCTCCATTTCTCTCTGTCCTATCCAACAACGACATCAATAACAACAATAACTACAACAATAAAACAACAAAGGCAACAAAAGGGGATAAATAAGTATTTAAAAAAGAAGAAATAATAATAATAACTACAACAATAAAAACAAGGGCAACAAAAAGAAAATAAATATTTTTTAAATATTTTAATTTTTTTTAAAGTTTACCCAAAAAGCAAAGGTATGCTGATTTAAGTTCCACCCTCAACACAGCCTAGACCCACCCTACACCCAAAACAAGTCATATCTCATAGGTAATTTTCTTTTTTACTTTTTTTCTTTATTGGGGAATTAGTGCGTTACATCTGACAGTAAATACAATAGTTTGTACATACATAACATTTCCCAGTTTTCCAAAAACAATACACAATACAACCCCACTAGGTCCTCTGTCATCCTTTTTGGACCTGTATTCCCCCCCACCCCCACCCCGGAGTCTTTTACTTTGGTGCGATACGCCAATTCCAGTTCAGGTTCTACTTGTGTTTTCTCTTCTGATCTTGTTTTTCAACTTCTGCCTGAGAGTGAGATCATCTCATATTAATCCTTCTGTTTCTGACTTATTTCCCTTAACATGAATTTTTCAAGGTCCATCCAAGATACGCTGAAACTGGTGAAGTCACAGTTTTTAATAGCTGAGTAGTATTCCATTGTGTATATATACCACAACTTGCTCAGCCACTCATCTGTTGTTGGACACCTGGGTTGCTTCCAGGTTTGGGCTATTACAAATTGTGCTACTATGAGCATATGTGTACACAGATCTTTTAAGTTGGGTGTGTTGAGGAATTGCAGAATCATAGGGGAGATCCATTTCTAGCCTTCTGAGAGTTCTCCAGACAGCTTTCCACAGGTGTTGGACCAATTGACATTGCCAGCAGCATCATTTGCATTTCTCTAACAATCAAAGAGTTGGAGCATTTTTCATGTGATTCTCAGCCTTTTGCATCTCTTCTGTGATAAATATTCTGTCCATGTCTTTTCCCCATTTATGGATGGGGTCATTTGTTTTCTTGTTGTTGCATTTGGCAAGCTCTTTATATATTTTGGTTATTATACTCTTGTCTGGTGTAAAGATTGTCTCCCGTTCTGTGAGAGGCCTCTTGGTTTGGGTAGTAGTTTCTTTTGCTGTGCAGAAGCTTTTTTTTTTATTTATTTATTTAAGAAAGGATTAATTAACAAAACCATAGGGTAGGAGGGGTACAACTCCACACAATTCCCACCAGCCAATCTCCATATCCCACCCCCTCCCCTGATAGCTTTCCCATTCTCTATCCCTCTGGGAGCATGGACCCAGGGTCATTGTGGGTTGTAGAAGGTGGAAGGTCTGGCTTCTGTAATTGCTTCCCTGCTGAACATGGGCATTGACTGGTCAGTCCATACTCCCAGTCTGCCTCTCTCTTTCCCTAGTAGGATGGGTCTCTGGGGAAGCAGAGCTCCAGGCCACATTGGTGGGATCTTCAGTACAGGGAAGCCTAGCCAGCATCCTGATGGCATCTGGAACCTGGTGACTGAAAAGAGAGTTAACATAAAAAGCCAAACAAATTGTTGAGGAATCATGGACCCAAAACTTGGAATAGTGGAGAGGAAGTGTTAGGGGGATACTCACTGCAAACTCTAGTGTACTTCTGCTTAAAGGTTTATATTTTGCAGTAGTTTATGAATACGTGTGAACATATGCTCTCTCTCACAGAAACTGGTGTATATAAATCACTAGCTAATTAATACGAGAGGGGGAAAATTAATTGTATGTCTCGAAGTTTTTCAAAACACAAACTGAATCTTTTCAATATATAGGCTGTGTAACTGATATGCAGACTCAAAAGCCTAGACCAAGTAGATCAGAAGCAACCAATAGCACAGCTATATACAAGATACTGGGTACTGTACAGCAAACCCTAACAAAAGGACTTTTCAAAGTTAACCCAATTACCAAATAATGTGAAGATAACATTAACTATCGATTGTCTTTTTGAACCCTAAGACAGCAGGAACCTCACATCTCCACTATAGAGCCTCTACTTCCCCCAGTCCTGGAACCATTGAATAGGGCCCACTTTCCCGTATGCCTCTCCCAATCCATATCAAATAATATTGCATCTGCTGATCACAACCTAACCAACACAACAATTGCCACCTCAACATGCTTCACTTCAGACTGTGTCCAGAGACTTCACGTGTGGAATGACAACCCTTCAGCTTCATTACTCGGGTGAGACCTTTCCTTTCATAGTATACTCTAATTGTGCAGAAACTTTTTAATTTGATGTATTCCCATGGGTTTATACTTGCCTTAGTCTTCTTTGTAATTGGATTTGTTTCATTGAAGATGTCCTTAAAATATGCAGAAAAGAGTTCTGCCAATATTTTCCTCTAAGTATGATAGTTTCTGGTCTGACATTCAAATCCTTGATCCACCTGGAATTTACTTTTATATTTGGTGAAATATAGTGGTTCAATTTCATTCTTTTGCATGTTTCAACCCATGTTTTCCAACACCATTTGTTGAAGAGACTCTGCTTTCCCCATTTAATAGTCTAGGCACCTTTGTTAAAGATTAGATGTCCACAGGTGTGGAAGATTACTTCTGGCCTGTCAATTCTATTCCAGTGGGCAGTGTGTCTATTCATGTTCCAGTACCAAGCAGTTTTGATGACATTGGCCCTATAATGCAATTTGAGATCTGGGAGTGTGATGCCTCCAGTTCTGTTCTTTCTTCTCAAGATTATTGTGGCAATTCTAGGTCTTTTCTGGTTCCAGATAAACATTTGTAGGATTTGTTCTATTCTCCTAAAAAATGTGGTTGGGATCTTGATGGGGATAGCAGTAAATTTGTGTATGGCTCTGGGCAGTATATTCATTTTGATGATGTTAATTCTTCCTACACATGAACATGGAATATCTTTCCACTTCTTTGTGTCTTTTTTAATTTCTTTGAGTAGTGACTCATAATTTTCAGTATACAAGGCTTTCACTTCTTTGGTTAGGTTTATTCTTAGATATTTTATTGTTTGCTATACTAAAAGGAATTGATTTCTGGATTTCAACTTCTTCTATCTTAGTGTTTGCATAGAGGAATGCCACTGACTTTTGAATGTTAGTTTTGTAGCCTGACATCTTACTGTATTGCCTGATGATTTCCAAAAGCTTCTTGATGAATTCCTTAGACTTTTCCATGTATACTATCATGTTGTCTGCAAATAGGGAGAGTTTGACTTCTTCTCTTCCAATCTGTATCCCTTTAATCCCTTGTTCCTTCCTGATTGCTATGGCAGGAAATTCCAACACTATGTTGAATAGTGATGGGGATAATGGGCAGTCCTGTCTAGTACCTGATCAGAATGGAAATGCTTCCAGTTTTTCACCATTGAGTATGATGTTGGCTGTAGGTTTGCTATATATGGACTCTACTGTCTTCAAGAATTTTCCATCTATTCCCATTTTTTGTAGAATTTTGATCATAAACATATGCTATATTTTGTTAAAGACGTTTTCTGCATTTACTGATATGACCATTTGGTTTTAGTCTTGCTTTTATTGATGTGATGGATCACGTTGATAGATTTACATATATTAAACCAACCTTGCATCCCTGGGATAATAAACCCCACTTGGTCATGATGAACAATCTTTTTACATACTGATGTATCCAGTTGGCTAGAATTTTGTTCAATATTTTAGCATCTATGTTCATCAGAGATATTGGTCTGTAGGTTTTTTTTTTTTTGGTTGTGTCCCTGTCTGCTTTTGGTATCAGAGTAATGTTTGCTTCATAGAAGCTGGAAGGGAGTATTCCAGTGTCTTCAATCTTCTGGAAGACTTTTCAAAGTAGAGGTATTAGTTCTTCTTTGAAGGTTTTGTATAATTCATTTGTAAAACCATCTGGTCCAGGACTTTTATTCATGGGAAGGATTTTGATAACTGTTTCAATTTTGTTAGTTGTGATGGCTCTGTTCATGTTATCTAGTTCCTCTTTATTTATTTGTGGAAGTTTGTAGCTATCTAGGAAATCGTTCATTTCGTCCAGGTTCTCTAGCTTGGTGGCATATAGTTGTTCATAGAAGCCTCGCGTGATATGTTGAATTTCTGAGGTGACTGTTGTGATACTTCCTCTTTCATTTATGAACCAATTTATTTGGATCTTCTCCCTTTTTTGTTTTGTGAGTGTAGATAAAGGTTTGTCTATTTTGTTAACTCTTTTGAAAAACCAACATTTACTTTTGTTGAACTTTTGTATGGTTTTCTTATTTTCAATGTTATTGATTTCTGCCCTAACGTTACTGATTTCTGTCCTTCTGGTTGCTTTAGCGTTCCTTTGTTCTTCTTCTAGGTATTTAAGGTGTGCAATCAGGTTGTTTATTTGTGCTTTTCCTTGTTTCCTAATGTGTGCTTGTAGGGCTATGAACTTCCCTCTCAGTACTGCCCTAGCTTTGTCCCAAATATTTTGATAGCTTGTGTCTTCATTTTCATTGAACTCTCAAAACATTTTGATTTCTTCCTTTATTTCCTCTTTGACCCACTAGTTGTTAAGTAGTGTACTGTTGAGCATCCACATTTTGGGACTCTTACTAATCTTTTGTTGATTGTTAAGTGTTAGTTTAATTCCACTGTGGTCTGAGAAGATGCTTGGGATGATTGCAATGCTCTTGAATTTGCTGATACTGTCTTTGTGGCCTAACATATGTTCTACCCTTGAGAATGCCCCCATGTGGACTTGAATAAAGTGTGTATTCCACTTTCTTGGCCTGAATGACTCTGAAAATGTCCAATAGTTCTAGTTTATTTCCTCATTTAGCTCCTTCATGTCTTTATTGATTTTCCTCCTGAATGATCTGTCAAGTTGAGAGAATGGGGTGTTGAAGTCCCCTACTATGACTGTGTTGCTGTTAATATATTGCTGTAGGTCTTTCAGTAGATGTTTGATGTATTTAGATGGATTCTCATTTGGGTGCATAGATGTTGATAAATGTTAAGTCCTCTTGATTGACTGATCCTCTGAGCATTAAGTAGTGTCCATCTCTATCTTTTTAAATTTTACTTATTTTAAAGTCTACATGTCAGATACGAGAATAGCTGTTCCTGCCCTTTCTTGTGGGCTATTGTCTTGTATGATAGTTTTTCATCTTTTCACTTTGAGTCTGTGTTTGCCTTGTTGAGTTAGGTGGGTTTCCTGTAGACAGCATATTGTTGGGTTGTGTTTTATGATCCATCTTCCCACTCTGTGCCTTATAATAGGTGAATTTAGGCCATTGACACTTATTGATGTCAAATATTGAAGATATTTTAATGTCACTCTAGTATATTTTTAGAGTGTTCTGATAGATGGCATGTTTATGGTGGTCTGACTGTTTATAGAAGACCTTTCCAAACTTCTTTCAGGGCAGGCTTGGTGATAGTTGATTCTTTCAACTGTTGTTTGTCTCAGAAGGTTTTTATGTCTCCATCTAGTCTGAATGACAGTCTAGCAGGATACAGTCATCTTGGCTGAAAGCCTTTCTCATTGAGCACTCAATAGATATCTTGCCATTCTCTTCTGCCCTGTAGTGTTTGTGTGTTGAAGTCTGCTAATAATCTTATAGGTTTTCTGCTGTGGGTGGCTTTTTGTTTATCTCTTGCAGCCTTTAGGATCCTTTCTTTACCCTTATTTCTTTCCATTTTAAATATGATGTGTCTTGGTGTCTTTAAGTATGGATTAATTCTTTTTGGAATCCTCTGGTCTTCCTGAACCTTTATGTCTTTCGTGTTGTCTAGACTAGAGATGTTCTCAGCGACTGTGTCCTGAAGAATGCTTTCTTCCCTTCCCTCTCTTTCTTCCTCTGGCATGACAATAATGCATATATTGTTTGCTCTAAGTAATCCCATATGTCTCTGTTGTTGTTTTCAGTATCTCTTAATCTCTTTTGAGATCTCTTACTTCTTTTGTAGTTGTCTCTATTTCATCCTCAATCTTGCTAATTCTGTCTTCAGCCTCATTTATTCTATTCTCTCTCCCCTCTAATGTTCTCTAGAGTTCATCTATTTTGTTTCCCTGTTCTGATACTGTTTTAGCTTGTTCAGCTAGTTCTGTTCTTAGCTCAGCTATTTTAGCATTCAGCTCTCTAATAACCTTGAGACAATTAGTGTTTTCTTCCAGAGTCTCATTTGTTGTGTCTGCATTTCTGATGACAATTCTTTCAAACTCTTTACTCACTCCTGTGATTATTTCCTTAACTAGTGTTTGGATGTTGATCTCTTTATTTTGAACTTCAATCTTTGTGGGGGGGACTTTTAGCTTGACTCTTGTCCTGGGTCATTTCTCCAATATTTCTTCTTGTTGGTTTAAGTATTCTATGTAGTATGTTATGAGGTCCCTTTCTTGGTACTTTTCAAATTACTGATCACTCTTGCCTGGATTGACTTGTGTCTAAGTAGGGTAACTGAATTTCCACAGTTGTGGAAACTGACAGTTGTTTCAATATTATTTTAATCCCTGAGTTGGAGCACAGTGGTCTAAAGTCTCTTTTGTTCTTTTTCTTCCCTGTAGGCTATGGGAGCCTGAGGGCTTTTAAACTATAAGTAGACTTAATCCCTCACTCCTGACCAAGAGATAAAGCAGTGTGGGGCAGAGATAATTCAGTGGTTATGCAAAGAGACTCTCACAGTCCCACTGCTAGGCCACTGAGGTATAGATCTTCTCCTGAGTTTCTGTGTTAGTTCTCTGTCCCCTGGTGTCAGCACAGGGCCTCCCTGACACTGCTCCAGATTCTGAGGGCAGTAGCAATGGAGACTCACAGTTGACTCTGGTGAGTCTGAGAGCAGTCCTCTCCTCCCTTCAGCAGTCCTTTTGTTGGTTAAACAGACTGGAGGTGGTGTCTCAACTGGTAAACTGCCGGACTGTTACCAGCCACTTAATCTCTCCCTAGGCTCCTCTCTGTCCATGAGCTACATGTATTTGCACTCACTGGTGATTTGGTGGGTTCCTGAAGTCATTATAGTCCTGTCTTGTTGCAGCCCCAAATGATCTCCTTTGGTATTCCTAGTTGACCAGATAGAGGTGAGGAGAGAAACACAGTTGCTGCTGCTCTGTAACCCTGCCTCCAGAATTCTCTATTCCTCAAAGGTAATTTTCATTCTTACCCCTAGGGCCCCTCCCATGAAATCAACCTTTTGTCCAAGACATTAGTTTAGACTTCCTTACAGACTCATATCTACCTCACAGGGATGACATTAAGGGGGTTAAACGAAGTAGTTGGAGTGTCTGGTATATAATATTTATTCTTTATCTCCTTGCTAGTAGCTGTATCCCACATAGCCTTCTCCCTTATACCTTGCAGTTTCTCCAATCCCATGACCTAACTCTCTCACCCAGACTATGTGGTAGTCCCTGCGTTTTTGTCCTAGATTCCTATGTTCCCCAATAGCCAAAAATGGTATTCCTATGTTCCCCAATAGCCAAAAAAAGGCATATGTTCCCAAGTTCAGATAAACTTCCTTCTGCTTAAACACAGTTCCTGCTCTCCTTCTCTTTCTGCATGCTCATGCCTTTAACTTACTATATTTCTACACTTTAGGCCTTTCAGGCAGATTTTTGTTTGGTTGGTTGGTTTTGTATTTTTTGTTGTTGTTTTCCAGTAGGGTGCTCAGTGCCTGCCCTACTAATATACTGCTCACAGTGGCATTTTTTTTCTTTCTTTAATTTGTAGGGAAGAAAGAAGTTGATAGGGGATAGAGAGACAGAGAGGAAAAGAGAAAGAGACACCTGCAGCACTGCTTCACTGCTCATGAAGCTTTCTCCAGCAGATCAGGACCAGGGCCTTGAACCAGGATTTTTGTACATGGTAACATGTGTGCTCAACCAAATGTACCACTGTCTGGCCTCTCAAGATGTATTTGTGATACTTTCCCTGAAAAAGGACTGCACTTGGTGCCCCTCTTTATGATCCCAAGAGCCCCTCCTTTCATTTTTCCTTATTATTCTACTTTATTTCTCAGTATCCAGTTCAAGGTAGTTATTTTATAGGATTAAATTTATAGTTATAGGATTAAATTTTAAAGCTTTTATCCCAGTATCTGGCTCATGTTGAATGAATGAATGAATGAATAATCTCATATTTAAAAAATGACACAGAGGGAGTTTGGTGGTAGCGCAGTGGGTTAAGCGCAGGTGGTGCAAAGCACAAGGACCGGCATGAGGATCCTGGTTCGAGCCCCCAGCTCCCCACCTGCAGGGGAGTCACTTCACAGGTGGTGAAGCAGGTCTGAAGGTGTCTCTCTGTCTCTCTTCTTCTCTATCTCCCCCTTCTCTCTCAATTTCTCTCTGTCTCTATCCAATAACAAATAAATAAATAAAGTTAAAAAATAAAAAAAAGATTTAAAAAAAATGACACAGAAGAGAATAGAACCCAATACAGCCAACTTCCCAAATGTATGGCTTCCCATCATCAACATTGAAACCTAACTAAAAATAGGCAGTGTACAGCTTCAGTGAACCCTCTTCCTCCAGCACCTCTCACAGACATATTCTACAACCCTTCTACTGGGAGTGGATTCACTTTCTGCCAAGAATCATATCCCATTTTCTGACTTGAATTCTACATGTATTAAACAAACTTAACTATTTTCAAGGAAAATCCTCAATGCATTAGCTTTTTTGAAAACATTCTGGAATGATAGTGATAAAAATAGGGGCTTTCCTATGCTCAGGACAATTTCTTGAAGAGTGGTAAAAACCACATTGCAACTAATCTGAGGGGAAGATTCCTGGAAATTTAAGCTCTTTTCTTTGGTTCTTACTCATTAAAATACATTGAGCCATCCCTTGTTCTCTTGAATTGGTGACATGACATACCACTACCACTCTGCAATAGTCAAAATGTGAACACTGACTGATGGGACTGATAATTAAATTCCCTAGGAACAAAAGAGAAGTTCTATGATTGACTATAGAGTATTTTTTTCCCATTTGTGAAGGTTCCACCATATGATGAGAAGAGCACTGTATCAGTTGAACATGAGAATCTGTCCCTTACCTTCTCCCTCACTGAACAGAATTGGTATATAAAGAATATACCCATCTCATAATATAAAGGTACTGTACCTCACACTGAGGAGTTTGGTCATAGACAGTAATGTACTCATTAGGGTCTGCATTGTGAAGATGAAATGAAATATCTATAGGCAAAAGAATGGGGGGAAAAAAACAAAACAAAAAAAAAAACAAGGCTACTGGACCTTCACTTCTGCTTTCTAGTATTCAGAGTGGCAGACTCTGATTGTAGCCAACCTGCTCTCACTTTTATTGTCAGCACCTTGGTGGACTCTATTTGTAACCAATTAGCTTGTGCCTCACCCAGCTTGAAACAGATAAAAGCTGAGGGGTGCAGTAGAAGTTTGTTCAGGCCTGGAAGAAATCTGCTGGTAGCCTGTTAACATGACATAAACATAACCCCCTGCCCTCCATGTGGTTTTGGTCTCCTTTGGTTACTTTTGAGCTGTAACACTGGAAAGCAATGTTATGGAATTTTTCATAATAAAGATATGTTTAATGTTTCCCTCTAATCCTGAAAGCTAGTTTATACACCCATACCATAGTGTCCAAAAAACGATAGCAGAAAGTGAAAGCCCTTCCATTGCCTCTCAGCAGCTAAGTGACAGGATTCAAATCTGTTCTTTTTGTTATTTCTTTCCTATCTCTCTCACCCCAACCCTTGAGTCCAGTCACACTATTCTCTTCTAATGGTCCTCCTGTTTCCTCTTTTTTCTCTTCTCCATTTAACGAGGTTATTTTCTTAAAGAAAAGTTTTTTTTTTCTTTCATTTTATTTTATTTTACTTTATTAGTGATTTAATAATGACTGACAAAATTACGGGATAAGAGGGGTACAATTTCATATAATTTCTACCACCAGAGTTCCATATCCCATCCCTTACAATGGAAGTTTCCCTATTCTTTATCCCTCTGGGAGTATGGACCAAAGTTCTTTCTGGGATGCAGAAGGTAAAAGGTCTGGCTTCTGTAATTGCTTCTCTGATGGACACGGGCACTGTCAGAATGATCCATACCCCCAGTCTGTCTTTATCTTTCCTTAATGGGGTAGAAACTCTAGAGAGGTGGGGGTTTCTGGTTATTAAACAGTTTATTCTGCTTTATATCTTAATACTTTTCAGCCACCAAGTTGCAGATGCTACCATGACTTCTGGGGCAAATGACCTCACCAATGTGTCCTGGAACTTCACCTCTCCAGAGACCTATCCTGCTAGAGAAAGAAAGAGTGAGAATTTTTTTTAACATGTAAAAAAGTTTCTTCTTGAAAGCTCTAGCTCTGGCTAGCATTGGTGCTACTAGCCAACCTCTACCTCACACACCCATCCACCAAAAGTTTGAGTCAGACCCCTAGTTAGCTATCCCATTGACCCTACTTCAGGCTATGATTATCCAATGCAGTGAATTTACTTGGGTCACAGAGTATAAATGGGATGTGAAGAAAGACCACTCAACAAAGTCTAGGACTATTTTGTGAAGTAGTGAGGAGTGATTTTCTGCTCTCAGTCTCACTCTTACTCCCTCCTAAATATGAAGGATAAACCAAGGCCTCCGTTCCTGTTGGCAGCCATCCAAAACCATAAATTTAAAGAAAATAAATAAATATATATATAAATAAAACCTGTGGAAAAGCCTGGCCATAAGGAGAACAAAGCCAAAGGAGTCACACAGACACAGAACCAAGTCCTGACTACACCACATCTGAGGCCTCTCTACCTTTCAGTCTTTTAGTTACAGTGAACCAATAAACCCTCTTTATTGTTCAAGCTAATGTGTGTAAGGTTCTCTGTAGCTCGCCTCAGAAAATCTCCTGGGTGATTTAAATGCTTCCTCGTGCACTTTGAATTACATCCAGACATCCTACATTGGTATTAAAGGCCTACTAAACTCTAAGATCAATGATCAGTGAGGGCAAGAGCTAGACTTTCATTTATCCTGGTATTGTCAGTCTCTGACATTAATCTAGCACATGGCAGGCAAGTACTCTGTTTTGTCTTTTTGTTCTGTTTTCTTTTTTTTCTTTTTTTGAGTGAACCCAGACCCCTCTCTATCATTCTACTAGAACATTACTTGCTTCCCAAAGTACCAAAACACAGAAACCCAAAGAATGCCCTGTCTGCACTATCTGCTGAAATCATCTCTGCAGTCAGCTGCATGTTGTTGTTGTTGTTGTTGTTGTTGTTGTTGTTGTTGTTGTTAGATATCCAGACACTTCCCAAAGAATGTCCTGGGGGAGACACCAATGGCAGTTCTGAATGGAAAGATGTGGTCATGTGGTTGGGGTAGATAGCTAATGGTTATGCAAACAGACTGTCAAACCTAAGGCTCCAAAGTCCCAGGTTCAATCTCCTGCACCATCATAAACCAGAGCTGATCAGTGCTCTGGTAAAAAAAAAAAAAATGAAAAGATAAATGGAAAAAAAAATGGAAAATGTCTGGCCATATATTGGGTTATGCAAAAAGTCATGACAAAATGCATCATAACTTTTCCAACAACCCAATATATGATTTCCACACATCCTAGAAGGTGGCCTTATCCAAGCAACACCCAAGTTGTGTTGCACTCTCCCAAAGAGACCCTCTGGAACAGCTTAGAATTTACACAAGTAAATGAGGAGGGTGACTAAGAGTCCTTGTGATCCGGGCAGCAATGAATGTGAGCAGTGAGGCATGGGGAGTGCCCAGGTGCTGATCCGAGGAACATTATATCCCTTCTGTTCATTTAACTAGCAAGCCCCTTCCTGCCTTAGCCCCTTTGCACTGCTCTTTCCTTTGATCACCACTTGTTCTCCTCCTAGAACAATCTTTATCTTCATTCTCCACAGAGTCTTTACCAATAACTAATTTTAATTGTTTGTTTGATTTCCCCTGTTTCCTCTCTAAAACGTAATTTCAATGAGAGCACAAACATTGCCTGTCTGGGTGATGACCACATCACTCATACCCAGAATCTTCCAAGAAGTACACAGGAAGTCAATGAACAGTTAAATTAATGACCTACCCCTCCCACTCAGGGGTCCATCCTTAAAAGACAAACTTCATCTCATCTGTGAGGATGCATTCAGGTATGACCTTCAAAGGAGGCCTCCACATTTTCTTCTAGAGAAACCCTGGTCCCAACCACTTTCTGTTAACACGGGTTTAGCTCTTTTATAGCCCTGACCACAGCATAAAATATCTCATATTTGTGTTTACATATTTGTGAATGTGAACTTTAGCAGTCCTCTGTTAACTCTACAAAGGCCTTTATGTGGGTGCTTAATGTGAAACCAAACAACACAGGTTAATTATTTTAAGAGAAGAGCTAAGACAGATAAGGTACCTGTCCATCCCCCCTCTGCCCATCACCTTCCTGTGGAAGATCAGAGACCAAAGGAAAGAACCTGTGAGTCCAGATATCCAGCCTTGACTCCTATCTGTTAAAAAAAGAAAAGAAAAATAACAGATATAAAACAAATAGAAGTGGAGAAAGCTTCATGGGAAGACCCCCTTTTCCACACTGTACAATATTTAAAAGTAAAATTTTTCATTTACACAAAAGATGAAAGTGCAGAATTCTGTGATTACTCCCAGCATCTGGCAATGAACTTTCCAGCTCTATTTCTTCTGCTTTTAAAATTTTGTTTTCAACATTTTTAATGAATTATTTTATTGGATAGAGGGAGAAAAACTGGGATAGGAGGGAGAGACAGAGAGAAAGGGACACCTGCACCACTGTTTCACTACTCATGAAGCTTCTCCTTTACAGGTGAGAATGGGAGCTTGAATGGGAGCCTTTGCACATGGTAACAGGTGCACTTAACTGAGTGTGGCACCAGCTGGGTCCTTAGCTCTTTTTCAAATATACATTTGCAGAAAGAAAGATGGAACGAAAGAAAAGGAGTGAGGGAGAAAGAAAATCTCCAGAGTTCAGGGGACTGTGGACAACAGTTGCAGAAGGAAAGAGGAAATTAAGGTTGATCTCAAAATAACTGTGAGGTAAACAGTAAGCATTTATTACATAAAGAAAGAATAGATCAGTGTGGCCATACCTATGGCCATCTCAAAATAACAAGCCTGGTGAAGCCCAAATTTAATCTCAAATCTATCTGATTAGTTTCCAGTTCCATGTCTACTGACTCATACGGTTTCCTATTGAAAACTTATCTATATATATGCTTAAAGGACCAAGCAGTCTTCTCTGTCTACTAGATAGATCTGGATTCTCACAGAAGTGAATCTCTTGATTGAATTGCCTTTACAATGCTTCTACTACACACTTTTAATAAGGTATCAGCAGTCAGAACCAGCCAGATATTTTTAGTCTCTCCAAGCCTTTGTGCTTCAGCAAAGCCTCTGAATTCTCTCTCTCTCTCTCTCTCTCTCTCTCTCTCTCTCTCTCTCTCTCCCCACCCCCTCTTTACTTTAACCATGTCCCAGAGACTTAAGGAGCCAGTTTATTTTGACTGGGAGATTGTTAAACTGCAGGAGGCAAATTCGAGACAGTGCCAGTCTGTGATTTCCATTGCCCCACATGGCCACTGGGAGCTGAGAATACCAAGGCTGCTTCCTGCTGCAGGAGGAAATGGTGGCTTCCTCAACTTCAGGAAACATTACTTCCTCTCTGGTGCCTAGCTCTGTGTTAGCCAATTAGACAGTCTTTCCCACCCCAGTCCCCCAGAGATCTGACCAAAGCCTTAGAAGATATCCTGTTTCCCAGGAGGAAGCAGCACAGCTTGAAGAAGCCTCCAGAGTATTTATTTAAGCTAGGGGTAAGTAGGTACGGTGGCAGGAAGGGGTGACCAGTAGAAATAAAGCTATTGTTATGCAGCGTCATTCCTAGGGCAGGGCAGTGGCACACACAGTTGAGTGCATGTTACCATGCCCAAGGACCTGGACTCTAGCCCCCAATCCCCACCCGCAGGGTGAGAGCTGTGAAGCAGTGTTGCAAGTGCCTCTTTCCTCTCTGTATCCCCTTCCCTATTGACTTCTGTCTCTATCCAATAAGTAAATAAATGCAATATTTTAAAAAGACCTATACTCCACCCCTACCCCCTTGTCTTGACACTTAAAAAAAGAAGTAAATTGGACTTAATCATTGAAATTTGATAGTATAAGATCACTAACAGAAAATTCAACTCCTCTCTTTTTCTTAAAATATATGTGTGTATGTATTTATTAATTTATTTATTAATCTTATTTATTAATCTTATTCAGTTATGATAAAGACAGAAAATAGAGACAGAGAGGGAAGAAGGAGAGAGGGGATAGAGGGAGAGAAAAAGAGAGACCTTAGCACTGCTTCATCATTTAGAAAGCTTCCCCCATGCAGGTGGGGACCTGTGACTTGAACCAAGATCCTTGTGCCCTGTAATGTGTGTGCTCAACCAGGTACACCATCACATCACCCAGGCCCATTGAACATGATTTCAATATTTGTTTTCTGCCATGTATCCTCATGGATAGCTCTCTGCAGTCAAACTTCCTGGGTTCAAATCTTGAAGTATACTCCCTGTCTTTTATTAGCTTTACTTTGTGAAACAGGTTAACTTCTTCAGACTTAACTTTTCCCTTATTACCCTTCTCTAGGAGATCAGTGATACCTAACTTATCAAAAGTCTAGGAGATAAATCACTTGGATAATAAAACACTTGGCACATAGTTTAGTGCAAAATAAATGCCTATTATTGTTTTATTCTGCTTCCTTCTCCCTTTCAGAAGGAAAAGAAAAAAATTTCCTTGTCTCATGAAGAATACCACTCTTTCTCTGAAAGCTTGGCACCAGCCAGTATCCATGCCCTTGGAATTTAAGTTTCTATAGGAACTGGGCATGGATATCAGGACATTATCAGGGCATTTTTATGAGTGTTTCCCTTCAAAGCCATTTGAGTGAATAGTTTCTCAGTCTCATTATCATACCTCCTCGCTCAATAGCAGCTACTCACTAAGTGATTGTTTTTATTATAACATTCCATTTTTAAAAACAAGCTTCCTTTTAGAACACTTCTAGAGTTACTAAAATCACAAAGACAGTTCCCTTATATCTCATAGTTATTAGCATTGTACATGAATGTAATATATTTGTTATAACTAGTGAACCAATATTGATACAGTATTATTCACTAATATCCAGACTTTATTGAGACAGTGTTTTTTTTTTTATTTTTTAACCTAATGTCCTGTTCCAGAATCTCATGCAGGAAAGTATATTATATCTAGCTGCCATATCACCTAGGCTCTCTAGGCTATGAAAGTTTCATAGGCTTGCCTTGTTCTTAAGGATCTGGACATTTTTGGGAAACACTAGTCAGGAATTTTATACTGTGTTGTTCAGTTTTGTCTGATTTTATTTTTTTTAATTTCTTTATTGGGGGATGAATGGTTTACAGTCCACAGTGAAATACAGTAGTTTATACATGCATAACATTTAAACATAATGACTATTTTTCAATGATCAGATAAACTGAACTTTGTGGATGAAACTCACAGAAGGTAAAGGGTTATTTTAACCCTATTTTATCAAAGATATATGCCATCAGCAGAAGTTATTGTTACTGTTGGCTTTGATCATCTGGTTGAGGTAATGCTTATCAGACCTGTCTTCTATGAAGGTACTCTATCCCTTTCTCTGGTTCTTTCCCTCTCTATAATAGACCCTTTGGTAATAAGTCACTAAGAATACCACCCATTTAAGGAATGAAGAAAGATGTGTCTCCAGTCTCTACAATCTCTACAATGAAAGCACAATCTCTGCAAAAATAACTTGAAATTGTGTTCTAATTATTTATTTATCTATTTAATCACCTCCTTATCTCCTGGAATTCTGAAATAAACTAGGTGTATCTTATAAATTTCTTGTCCTGAAGGGACTCTCTTATATTACTGATGGGAAAATAAATTGGTTGAATACCTAAGCAAAACAGTCTGCAGATTCATCATAAATTAATGATCATAAATTGAGAAATTGACCTGCCTTATGATTCAGTGATCCTTCTTCAAGGTATCTATCCAGAGAAAACAAAAACACCTATCTGAAAGACCTATGCACAATGTTCATAGTAGCAGATTTGATGATAAGTCAAATTTGGAAGCAGTCCAGATGCCCAAAAAACGGATGAATAGCTGAGGAAGTTGTGGGCCATACACACAAGAGAGTAATATGCAGCTGTTAAAAATCATGCCATCAGAGACTTCTGGAGATAGGAGTATGGAGCAGCAGCAGCTGTGTTTCTCTCCTCGCCTCTCCTGGGTCAACCAGGAATGCCAAAGGAGATAACCTGGGACCACAACAAGGCAGGATTAGAATGACTTCAGGAACTGACCAAACCACTGGTGAGTGCAAACATGTGTGGCCTATGGACAGGGAGAAGCCTAAGGAGACATTGAGTGGCTGGTAACAGACCTGCAGTTTACTAGTTGAGGTACCACCTCCAGACTGCTTTACCAAAAAAAAAAAAAAGCTGCTGAAAGGAGGAGAGGACTCCCCTAAGACTCACCAAATGCAAATGTGTCTCCATTGCTACAGCACTCAAAGGCTGAGCAACAGGGGGGAAGCCCTGTGCTGAAATCAGAACACAGGATAACCAGGAAACTCAGGAGAAGAACTACACTTCAGTGGCCTAGCACTGGGGCTATATAATGGGAACCTTTCCACATAGTTCTCCTGATAAGAACATGGTAAATAACTTCCTCAGAAACTATAGACTATAAATGGAAATTGTTTAGAAACTCACAGGGCCCAGCAGTGCTGCCTGGCTTGGCACTGAAGCTAAACTGAGACTGGAGCTTTGGATCCTTGGGGTGTGAGAGTCACTTTGCATAACCACTGTGCTATCTCTCCCCCAGCCTGCTTTATCTCTTAGTCAGGAGTCAGTGATTAAGCTAAGAATCCTACTTACAGTTTAAAAGCCCTAAGGCTTCCATAGCCTACAGGGAAGAAAAAGAACAAAAGAGGATTTTAACAGCCTCTGTGCTCCAACTCAGGGATTGAAATAATATTGAAACAACTGTTAATTTTCATAACTGTGAACTCTTTAAGTACCATACTTAGACACAAGTCATGGATATCCAGGCAAGAGTGATCAGTAATTTGAAAAGTACCGAGAAAGGGACCTCATAACATACTACATAGAATACTTAAACCAACAAGAAGAAATATTGGAGAAATGACCCAGGACAAGAGTCAAGCTAAAAGCCCCTCAAAGGTTGAACCACGAAATACTGAGGTTAACAGCCAAATGCTTGTTAAGGAAATAATCACAAGAGTGAGTAAAGAGTTTTAAAGAATTGTCATCAGAAATGCAGACACAACAAATGAGACTCTGGAAGAAAACACTCATTATCTCGAGGTTATTAGAGAGCTGAAGGCTAAAATAGCTAGGCTAAGAACACAACTAGCTGAACAAGCTAAAACAGTATCAGAACAGGGAAACAAAATAGATGAACTCTAGAGAACATTAGAGGGGAGAGAGAATACAATAAATGAGGCTGAAGACAGAATTAGCAAGATTGAGGATGAAATAGAGACAACTACAAAAGAAGTAAGAGATCTCAAAAGAGATTAAGAGATACTGAAACAACAACAGAGACATATGGGATTACTTAAGAAGAAACAATATATGCATTATTGTCATACCAGAGGAAGAAAGAGAGGGAAGGGAAGAAAGCATTCTTCAGGACACAGTCGCTGAGAACATCTCTAGTCTAGACAACACGAAAGACATAAAGGTTCAGGAAGACCAGAGGATTCCAAACAGAATTAACCCATATTTAAAGACACCAAGACACATCATATTTAGAATGGAAAGGAATAAGGATAAAGAAAGGATCCTGAAGGCTGTAAGAGAAAAACAAATAGCCACCCACAGCGGAAAACCCATAAGATTAGTAGCAGACTTCAACACACAAATACTACAGGGCAGAAGAGAATGGCAAGATATCTATTGAGTGCTCAATGAGAAAGGCTTTCAGCCAAGATGACTGTATCCTGCTAGACTGTCATTCAGACTAGATGGAGACATAAAAACCTTCTGAGACAAACAACAGTTGAAAGAATCAACTATCACCAAGCCTGCCCTGAAAGAAGTTTGGAAAGGTCTTCTATAAACAGTCAGACCACCATAAACATGCCATCTATCAGAATACTCTATAAATATACTAGAATGGCATTAAAATATCTTCAATATTTGACATCAATAAGTGTCAATGGCCTAAATTCACCTATTATAAGGCACAGAGTGGGAAGATGGATCATAAAACACAACCCAACAATATGCTGTCTACAGGAAACCCACCTAACTCAACAAGACAAACACAGACTCAAAGTGAAAAGATGAAAAACTATCATACAAGACAATAGCCCACAAGAAAGGGCAGGAACAGCTATTCTCGTATCTGACATGTAGACTTTAAAATAAGTAAAATTTAAAAAGATAGGGATGGACACTACTTAATGCTCAGAGGATCAGTCAATCAAGAGGACTTAACATTTATCAACATCTATGCACCCAAATGAGAATCCATCTAAATACATCAAACATCTACTGAAAGACCTACAGCAATATATTAACAGCAACACAGTCATAGTAGGGGACTTCAACACCCCATTCTCTCAACTTGACAGTCATTCAGGAGGAAAATCAATAAAGACATGAAGGAGCTAAATGAGGAAATAGATAAACTAGAACTATTGGACATTTTCAGAGTCATTCAGTCCAAGAAACTGGAATACACATTTTACTCAAGTCCACATGGGGCATTCTCAAGGGTAGAACATATGTTAGGCCACAAAGACAGTATCCAGAAGTCTCGAATATATGCATTATTGGCTTACCAGAGGAAGAAAGAGAGGGAGAGAAAGAAATCGGGCCATAATAGCTGAAAACTACTCTAGACTAGAAAGGTCTCCTGTAAATAATCAGACCACCAAAAATAGGCCATATATCAGAACACTTTTAAAACTCTACAAGAATGGCATTAAAATATCTTCAATCTTTGATATCAATAAATGTCAATGGCCTGAATTCACCTATTAAAAGACACAGAGTAGGAAGATGGATCAGAAAATGCAGCCCAACAATATGCTGTCTACAGGAAACCCACCTAACTCAACAAGACTTAAAGTGAAAGGATGGAAAACTATCATACAAGCCAATGGCCCACAAAAAAGGGCAGGAACAGCTATTCTCATATCTGACACAATAGACTTTAAAATAGATAAGATTTAAAAAGATAGGGATGGACACTACTTAATGCTCAGGGGATCAGTCAATCAAGAGGACTTAACAATTATTAACATCTATGCACCCAATGAGAAGACATCTAAATACATCAAATGTCTACTGGAAGAGCTACAGCAATATATTAACAGCAACACAGTCATAGTAGGAGACTTCAAAACCCCACTCTCTCAACTTGACAGATCATCCAGGCAGAAAATCAATAAAGACATAAGGGAGCCCTTGTTGTTGTTTTTTTGTTGTAGTTATTATTGTCATTGTTATTGATGTTGTCATTGTTAGATAGGACAGAGAGAAATGGAGAGAGGAGGGGAAGACAGACAGGGGGACAGAAAGTTAAGACACCTGCAGACCTGCTTCACCACCTGTGAAGCGAATCCCCTGCAGGTGGGGAGCCAGTGGTGGAACCGGGATCCTTACGCCACCAGTCCTTGCGCTTGGCACCAGCTGCACTTAACCCTCTGCACTACAATCTGACACCCCAAAACAATCTTGAGAAGAAAGAACAGAACTGGAGGCATCACACTCCCAGATCTCAGATTGTATTATAGGGCCAATGTCATCAAAACTGATTGGTACTGGAACATGAATAGACAAACTGACCAGTGAAATAAAATTGAGAGCCCAGAAGTAAGCCCCCGCACCTATGGAAATCTCATCTTTGACAAAGGTGCCTAGACAATTAAATGGGGAAAGCAAAGTCTCTTCAACAAATGGTGTTAGAAAACATGGGTTGAAAAATGCAGAAGAATGAAACTGAACCACTGTATTTCACCAAATACCAAAGTAAATTCCAAGTGGATCAAGGATTTGAATGTTAGGCCAGAAATTATCAGATACTTAGAGGAAAATATTGGCAGAACTCTTTTCTGCATAAATTTTAAAGACATCTTCAATGAAACAAATCCAATTACAAAGAAGACTAAGGCAAGTATAAATCTATGGGACTGTATCAAATTAAAAAGCTTCTGCACAGCAATAGAAACCACTACCTGGGAGTCGGGCTGTAGTGCAACGGGTTAAGCACAGGTGGCGCAAAGCACAAGGACCGTCATAAGGATCCCGGTTCGAACCCCGGCTCCCCACCTGCAGGGGAGTCGCTTCACAGGCACTGAAGCAGGTCTGCTGGTGTCTATCTTTCTCTCCTCCTCTCTGTCTTCCCCTCCTCTCTCCATTTCTCTCTGTCCTATCCAATAACGACAACAACAATAATAACTACAACAATAAAACAACAAGGGCAACAAAAGGGAATAAATAAATAAAATAAATATTTAAAAAAAAAGAAAAAAAGAAACCACTACCCAACCAAGAGACCTCTCACAGAATGGGAGATGATCTTTACACCAGACAAGAGGCTAATAACTAAAATATATAAAGGGCTTGCCAAACTCAACAACAAGAAAACAAATGACCCAATCCAAAAATGGGGAGAGAACATGGACAGAATATTTATCACAGAAGAGATGCAAAAGACAGAGAAACACATGAAAAAAATGCTCCAACTCTTTGATTCTCCGAGAAATGCAAATAAACACAATGAGATACCACTTCACTTCTGTTAGAATGTCATACATCAGAAAAGGTAGCAGCAACAAAGCTTGGAAAGGTTTTGGGTTCTAAGGAACCCTCCTGCACTGCTGGTAGAAATGTAAATTGGTCCAACACCTGTGGAAAGCTGTCTGGAAAGTCTCAGAAGGCTAGAAATGGGCCTCCCCTATGACCCTGCAATTCCTCTCCTGGGGATATATCCTAAGGAACACAACATACCCATCCAAAAAGATTTGTGTATACCTATGTTCTTAACAGCACAATTTCTAATAGCTAGCCCAAACCTGGAAGCAACCCAGGTATCCAACAACAGATGAGTGGCTGAGCAAGTTGTGGTATATATCCACAATGGAATAATACTCAGCTATTAAAAATGGTGATTTCACCATTTTCAGCCCATCTTGGATGGAGCTTGAAGAAATCATGTTAAGTGAAATAAGTCAGAAACAGAAGGATGAATATGGGATGACCTCACTCTCAGGCAGAAGTTGAAAAACAAGATCAGAAAAGAAAACATAAGTAGAACCTGAACTGGAATTGGTATATTACACCAAAGTAAAAGACTCTGGGGGTGGGAAGCACAGGTTCAAAAAGGATGAAAAAGGACCTAGTGGTGGTTTTATTGTTATGTGGAAAACTAAGAAATGTTATGTAAAAACTATTGTATTTACTGTCGAATGTAAAACCTTAATCCCCCAATAAAGAAAATTTTAAAAAAGTCTTGACATTATCTCCTTTGCATTATTGTGGTCAAAACATGAAGGTATGATGTTGAGTGAGACAATCCAGAAAGAGAAAAATCAATATAAATGATTTCACCATATGTGGAACTTCAGAATAAAGGACAAAAATGAAAAACATAAGTGAAACTTGGACTGAGGTTGGTATATTGCACCAAAGTGAATGGACTCTGGGGGAAGAGGGCTTTAAGGCCCTGGTGCCTGATGGTGGAGAAGGACCTAGGCTGGGGGTGAGAGTGTATTCAAAAAACCAAGAAATTTTATACATTTATCAATAACTGCATTTACTATAAACCATGAATCCCCCCACACACACTGGGAAGAAAAGACTCTGGGGAAGAAAAGGGACAGGATGAAGGGACATTGGGATTCTGGTATGTCTTCTAGACACAAATCAAGGGGAGATAAGAAGCTGTACCTATGTGTTAAAGACTATACTGGAAGCAATTATCTCCCCTCCAATAAAATTTTAACTAAAATAAATAAATAAATTTCCTGCTCCAGTTATAGACTCAGACATTTCTCCAAAGACATCTGGTTCTCTTTATTGCAGAGGAGTATCAGAAGCCAAGATCTGGACACTTGATCTGGACACTGTTACTAGATTTTTGTAGCTTATAGGTCCTCTTAGTTGACAGAGTAAGGGAATACAAGTGCATGCTAACTAGTAACACAAACGTGTTACAAATTTACCAGTATTTCTCTATTAACTAAATCAGTCTATATGCAACTCTTAAAAATTAAACTTGTCTCTTACTGAAGTCTCTCTCCATCTCTAATCCACTATTCCATAAACTATTCTAGCTTATTCCTCCTGCTTAACTATGTGTCCTCATTCCCATAGTAAGAAACCTATTTATTTATCTGCTTAATTTCAAAATACTTGTATTACAATATCAGAATTGCTAGCATGTTCTCATGAGAAACAAGTTCCCAACTGGAATGAAGTGCTAAGACACTGGTTTTTTTGTTTGTTTATTTTGTTTTTATTTTGCTTTTAGTTTGGAAAAAACCCTCTCATTTCCAAAGTTAATGAGGTCAACAACTTTTTCTTCCATACCTTCCCTGAAATTATCTAATAGATTTAGGGTTTTTTGTTGTTGTTTGTTTTGTTATAGACACACACATTGCCACCACTAACAACATTTTAGTAAAGCTGGTGCTCTGCTACAAAATTCCATGTTTGGTGATTGGGCAACACAGTGACATGCACCTTCTAGGAATATTTCTCCCTTGATTTAGGAAGCAAATTTGACTGAAAGAAGAGGGAAAGTGAAGTGACTTGCCCATTGTCACACAGCTAGCAAGTGATAGTTCCAGGGCCTGAGTCCTGGATGATCCTCACACTCTGCATGTTGAGTCCTTGGTCAGGGAAGCTGATGTCATTTCCATTTTCAGGAGGCTCATCATTCCCTTATCCACCCCCTGATCTGGCTTTCCAAGTCCTTTACAGCCTACAGAATCATACCATATAATTTAGGCCTCTTCCCCCCCTCTCCAAAGCATAAACTAAAGAGAAGAAAGAAGCAGCCCCAGAATGTGCCCGTCACCAAAGCCTGTGAATGTGGGAGAGAGTTAGCCTTATGGGGATGATAAGGAACTTGGGGGGAAAGATACCATTTTTTAAAATAAAAAGTAATAAAAGACTTTATCCAAATAGTATTTGCTGAAACTACAATGCACATAATAAAACATACTGAGGAAACTTACAATTATGTCAAATTAAACTGTGCAGAAGTGTCTTTCTGGCCGTGAGAACCATTTATTTTGGGGGCCAGTTGTATTCAGTGACTGAGGCTGTAGCAGCCACAGTTCTGAAAGCAACATCTTTATGAGAGAAAGAGGTCATTCTCTCAGAGGAGTGTGGCCTTTGCCCTTCAGAGCTAGGATCTGACTGGCTCCTCTGGAAAGACTGGGAGCTGCAGGCATCTCATTATGAGTTTGCTTTCAGAGCCCAGTGCCAGGCTGAGCAGCCTTCTCACTCCCTACCCATCTATCTCATCTGGATTATATGTATTCAGCCAACATTAGTACAAATGGGTGAACTTCCCTAACTTTATTCTCCTCTTTAGGGTTCAGTGACCATACAACTTCACTAGAAATGGTTTCATTTTAGAATCTGGAAAATACCACCAGAAGTCAGGCATCTTTTTGCTTATTTAAGAGGAAAGAGGGAAAAGGAATGACACTTGGATGTAGTAAAAAGTATAGGTGTACTTAGGAAGTGAAGACAGAGCCATAGAAGTGAATAAAAATGGTGGTCCAGGAGGTAGTACAGTGGATGGGGTGCTGGATTCTTAATCATGAAGTCCTGGGTTTGATCCCTGGCAGCACATGTACCAGAGAGATATCTTATTCTTTCACTCTCTCCCACCCCTCTCATTAATAAAAAGATAAAATAAAATATTAAAAAACACATTAAAATTAAAAATTAAGAGGTGAAATAGATGATAGATAAATAGATGATAGATATGATAGATAGATGATAGATAGATAGATGATAGATAGATAGATAGATAGATAGATAGATAGATAGATAGATGATAGATAGAAAGATAGATAGAGCCCATATCTGTGACCTTGGGAGAACTATTTCAGTTTCTGCTGGAAAGGGTTAGCTGACATAGAAATTTGGTGGTGGGAATAGTGTGGAATTATGCCCTTATTATCTTATAATTTTATAAATCACTGATGAAAATTTTAAAAATAATAAATAAAAGGAGGAGGAGAAGGAGAAGGGGAAGAGGAAGAGGAGGAGGAAGAAGAAGAAATGTTTCCCCATCTTTCTGTGCTCTCCTCAAGACTAGGACCTCATCTGTAGTTTGTTGCACCAATGGCTATGTGATCCAGCTTGATCTCACTGGACCACTTTAATCTGTAAAGGGAGAATAACTCTAGGTGGGTCTGTCCCAGACACTGTCACCAATGAAGGATCTAAGAAGATAGCTATTCTAGCCAGAAAATGAACAAGAAAGTTATCACAATCTTGAAAGCAGCCTTCAAAGTTTTCTCAAAACCTTCAGGTCCTTTGGGCAGTGCATACTTCCTGTCAGATGTATGTAAAACACTCAGCACAGAATGCTCCATCTGTGTCTGTGTCGATGCCCTTTCCTTCCCTTTTCTTGCAATTCAAAGAGCCCCCACCTGCTTTTGCACGCATCACTGCCTGGGACAAGGCAGCTCTGCCTCCTACGCTATGTATGCCTGAACTTCAATGCCTCTCCAGGGAGAACTTCAGGGTGACTGCCACCATTCATATTTCAAAGACCTCAAAATGATGATTAGAGCCCCATTCCTACCAGTGTAACTGAAGGATGGAGCTCGAGCAAGGGACTTTAGGATGATTTTACCAGTTCTCCCACTGAGAGGCCAGGCAACCTGTGTTACTAAATCCTCCTACTGAATTAATCCTGAGTCCACAGATCACCTACAGCCTTGAACAGATGGGACACTTTATGGGCATTGATCCAGTGAAGAAGTTAAAAATAGATGGCACCTGGCACTTGTTGCTCTCGCCCTGGGATTATTTGTAGAGGGCATACGGAAAAGAGCATGAGCCAAAAGACCTGGGTTGCTTAGTCCTTGCCAACAATGTGACTTTGAGTGGATCATTTCACTTCTCTGACTTCAGGTCCCTCAACAGCAAAGCAGAACTCATGGAAGGGGATGGAGAGGACATTGAGGTCCTGGTGCATGATGGTGGAAAAGGTACTAACTTGGAGATGGTGATGTGCAGAGACCTATCACAGGGGGGTGAGAAAGTGTACCCATATGTCAACAGTGTTACTGTAAACCATAAACACCCCCCCAATAAAGTTATTTGAAAAAAAAAAAAGAAAAAGACTAGAAAAACCGAGCTCATGGTCAAATTTTTATTGTCTTGAGGGTAGATAACATAATGCTTAGACAAACAAGCTCTCATGCCTGAGGCTCTACCTCCTATACCACCATAAGCCAGAGCAGTGCTGTGGTAATTTTTTTAATAAATTAACTAATTAATTAATTAAATCTCATTGTCCTGATGGTCTTTGAGATAATATCAAAAACTCACTTCTTTGTCTATGGCCATACTATCCTGAGCATGCCCAATCTTGTCTGATCTCCAAAAACTCACTTCTACAAAGAATATATGCATGAAGCATGAAGGTGACTGTCCCTGGCTGGGAGGAAGGCCCAGCCCAGATGTGGCCTCACATCTGTGACTTTCCCAACTCAAGGTCCTTCCTCCAGCTCCATGGTCCACAATGCTTCTATCATCACATTCTGTCTTCCAAGTTTTTCTCCTCTTAGCAATGATTCCTTGGAAATAAAGGTTTAGCAGTCCAACATGCTTCCTTTCCATACCTGGCAGTACATGAAGTCCTAGAGACGAATAACAAACTAAAAGCTCTTTGTAACTTGGGCCCACTCTGGGATCATTAGCACATGCAGTTATATGTAGGTGGAATTTTGGGAAATGCGTCATTGTGTAAATATCATCATGTGTATTTATATAAGTCTAAAGGGTGCAGCTGACTACAAACCTAGACTCTCTGTAAGTAAGGCCCACTGTCATATATAAGGCCTGCCACTGACTGAAATATCATTCTGGAGTACATAGCATATATCTAGAAAAATTTCTCCCCTCTCCTCCCAAGATGTAGACACTTCAAGGGCAACAGTAGGTTGAATCCATCCCTGTATCTATCATAGCATTTTTATTTTTAAATATTCCATTTATTTATTTATTCCCTTTTGTTGCCCTTGTTGGTTTATTGTTATAGTTATTATTGTTGTCATTGTTGTTGGATAGGACAGAGAGAAATGGAGAGAGGAGGAGAAGACAGAGAGGGGGAGAGAAAGATAGATACCTGCAGATCTGCTTCACCGCCTGTGAAGTGACTCCCCTGCAGGTGGGGAGCCAGGGGCTGGAACCGGGATCCTTACTCAGGTCCTTGTGCTTTGCACCACCTGTGCTTAACCCACTGCACTATCATAGCATCTTACCAGATACATAGTAGATGTCCAGTGAGTACAAGTGAAAAGCAAGAAAGACAGAAATGGGGAGAGGAGGGGCTGAGTGGTGGTGCACCTGGTTAAGCACACACACATTACAGTGCACAAAGACCCAGGTTCAAACTTCCAGTCCCCACCTACAAGGGGAAAGCTTTGCAAGTAGTGAATCAGAATTGCAGGTGTCTGTCTCTCTCCCTTTCTATCTCTGTCTCTATCCAATGAAGAAATAAATAAAGATAATTTTAAAACCAAAAAAGGAGGAAGAGAAGAAATAGAGTCCCATGTCCAATCGCAGCTTCTTCCCCCACCAGTCCCTGACTGACTCAGCTGCTACGCAGACACACATTCTAATTCCTCCAGCTGAGAGCAAGATCTAGACATTCTTTTTAGTCCTCCTACAAAAAAATATTTTTTAAACCAGTTATGGTTTTTCTTTCCAGCAGCACCTTCCTGGTTGATGTCCAATCACTCAATCAGTCATCCTATGGGTCCAGTCATTGTGGGCTTGTCAAGGATAGGAGATATTCCATCCCAGACTCCCTCATATAGAAAGATCCTCTGTATAATCTCTCCATAAAGATGGAAGCAGACAACTGCTTCCCATTCCTTTCCCTCATTAAACCCCACATTGCCCTTTTCAATCTGTGTCTTTGACCCTTTTGTCTGAAGTGTCTTATTCTTCAAGCCATGCCCTTACAATCTGTAACTCCTATAGCTACCACAACTGCCACAAGCACTTTGCCTAATTGACTCATATTTACCCTTCAAAATAAAACCTTATATATACAACCTTGATTATAACTGTATTGGCAAAATACAACCTTGATTATAACCTTATTGGCAAGAAGGCAGACTGCACAGCAGACTTTCAGAGCCGAAGCTCAGGCTACAGAGACCAACCTCCATACTAACACACAAGAGCTGAGTGACTATATACCTCCTACCTCTGAGCCCCAGTTTGTCCATCTGCAAATGGAAATGAAAACACCTTCGTGAGGTTGTGAGAAGTAAATTATTAATGCATGTAAAGAGCTGGGCACAGAACTTAGTGAATGAAAAGCTCTGTGAATGGCAGCTATTGTTCACTGAGCCACTACGTAGACCCTTGACTAAATTAAGTGCTCCTCTTCTACATCCTTACAACACCCTGCTTACCACTTTAGTTGCCATTTATGTCACTGTTTTGAGATCTGCTCACCACTTGTAACCCTACTAGGGCAGTATATAACTAACAGGAAAAACATTCTCTCTCTGTATTCCCAAGACTAGTTCCATTTGTTGCACAAGTGAGTGAATGGACTAAATAAACAACTGCTTCTTGCACTGGGGAGATTGCCTAGTGGTTATGCAAAACACTCTCATGCCTGAGGCTCCAAGCTCCCAGGTTCAATGGCCAGCACAACTATAAACCAGAGTTGAGCAGTACGCTGGAAAAAATAAGTAAACAAAAAGTAAGGGGGGGAGGGAGGAGGATAGGGAGGGAAGAAGGAAGGAAGGAAGAAATGAAGGAAGGAAGGAAGGAAAGGAGAAAGAGGAAGAATATGAACAGGGAATTAGAAAGCCCAGATCCATATTTTAGCTGCTGGCATAGTCATCTCAACCAAGTCACTTAGCTCTTTCTGTCCTCATGACTTCTTAGTTATGCAGACTGATCTTACCTACCCTACTTGCCAGAAAGTTATCTATGCCTTTCAGGAATAAGTACAGATAAGGTTGTGGAGTAGGATAAACATAACAGCTTATCTGCAATATGGCCTAGTTGTATGACCTTAGTAATCATCAAGCTCTCCAGGTTTGTGCTTCTTCATCTGTAAAATGGGGATGGCAGTACTCACATGATCTATCTGGCAGAGTCCTTGTGGTTTTATTCCATGGAGAGAAGAAATGGGACATTGAAGGCAGTAGAGGGCACTGGCATTGTACCTCTCTTCTGTACAATGTAGACCTATAATTAATTTGCTTGTCTTAATGTGAAGATCTGAATCAGTCAGTTTTCTGACTCTCAGGATCCTCATATGTAAAATGGGAGTAAGAACCTCCATCAAGTCCATTGTGCTGTAAGAATTACAGATAAAAGGGGAGTCGGGCAGTAGCACAGCAGGTTAAGCTCAACATGGTGCAAAGCACAAGGACCGGCATAAGAATTACAGATAAGAAAAATCTCTGCAAATGTTGACATGCATTATAAATGATACAATGTTCTGTAAAGAATTGAAAAATTATTGTTCTAGTCATTGTCATTGAAGGATTGTTACCTGTTCAGTAGAAGTAGATTTGATTTCATGTCTATTGATTCCCATCTAGAAAGAAAGAAAGAAAAGAAAACTTGAAAAGTCTTCCACAAATCTTAATCATATGTGCTCAAGGTGGCCCTGTATACTACACGGGGGGGAAAAAAAAGAAAAAATTTTCTGTTATTAAAGGACTGAAGCATAGGATTGTAGGGTGCCTGTTATGCACCCAGCATAACCGAAGGCAAATTGTTTTCCTAAGTCTCATTCTTCCCATGTGCCAATTTCTATAAATTATGTTGTGAATGGTTGAAAAAAAATAATGTGATGATCAATAATGTTCTCTGTTATTTCACACAGCAAAAAGTTTCAATGGAGGGACTCCCAGATGGGCAAAGCAGTTCTTCAGAAATTTGGGGCATGAGTCAATTTCTATGTGATCTTCTACAGTGTCAAGATGACTCTGCAGATCTGAACTTCAAATCCTCACTCAGTATTGTCCACAGCTAAGAGAAGGTGACATTAATCTTGGGACTAATGCTTCTTTTTAACTGTTAAATATTTACCTATTTATTTATGAAATAGAAAGAACCCTGAGTAGCACTCTGTCATATGTGGTGCTGGGGATCAAACTAGGGGCCTCATGCATGCTAGTAGTCTATCTGCTATGCTACTTCCTAGGCTGCATAAGTTCTTCTTCTTCCTCTTCTTCCTCTTCCTCTTCTTCCTCTTCCTCTTCTTCCTCTTCCTCTTCCTCTTCTTCCTCTTCCTCTTCCTCTTCTTCCTCTTCCTCTTCTTCCTCTTCCTCTTCTTCCTCTTCCTCTTCTTCCTCTTCCTCTTCTTCCTCTTCCTCTTCTTCCTCTTCCTCTTCCTCTTCTTCCTCTTCCTCTTCTTCCTCTTCCTCTTCTTCCTCTTCCTCTTCTTCCTCTTCCTCTTCTTCTTCTTCCTCTTCTTCCTCTTCCTCTTCCTCTTCTTCCTCTTCCTCTTCTTCTTCTTCTTCTTCTCCTTTTGCCACTGGTGCTTTTTCCTACACAATTGAATTACTCCAAGCAGGGCGAGAGAGACAGAGAGAAGTTTCTCCTTTGCATTGTGTTCCTATGTGATATCAAAAGCTCAAATTCTGGTCCCTGTGCATGGGAACGTGTGCATTTTACCATAAATGACCTACAAGTCCTTGGATGGATCACTTCTTAAGAAAAAAGAGGAACTTTCTCAGCTATCCCTCTGTTATTTTTGTGGCAACGGCTAGGAAGAAGAGAATGAACCCAAAGAATACAGGGAAAGGGAAAAATGATTGATCAAAATGAGCAACAAAGTCTTGATTCTGACTACAAGAACCAAGGTGAAAATGGATGCTAAGCTCACCACCCCCAGTGTGTAATACAGACTCAAAAGTCCATTCACTCCCCAAAGTGTAATGAACTGAGATCAGTCCAAGGTCACCGAAGGGCAAATTGAAAGAACGAACTTAGACCTCCCCTACCCAAACTCCAACTGAAGGCCTTATGCATGTGCAACTTCACCACTCTAAATTGCTTTTTTACTTAAGAGCCAAGGGGCAAATTGGGGCACCTTCTGTTGTCATAGCCCCTCTCATGTGGAGCTCAAACCTGGTCATATACATGGCATTGCAGGATCCTGACCTAGTCCATGATCTCTCCAGCCCCCTCTTGAGCTTTGTAAGTTCTACCCTATACCTACTAGACAGAACCAGGCAGGAGGTTATGTGGGCAAGTGAACCAGCAAGTTTACAGCCCAGGTTAGTTCTCTGACTTGCAAGATGCTCATTCTTCCAGGCTGCACCTCTGCAGCTTACAGGATTCTGTCTATAAATAGCATTGTCTGATAGACCCAGAGCTGGTGACCATTCATTTTCCTTCCTGCCTTTCCGGATAAATAAACAGAAGCCAATGAGTGATTTAAACAAAAGAAATCTCTCTTTTTTTTTCTTGTGCAAGAAGTCTAGAATCAAGCAGTTCAGGATTCTGTGGTCTACAGGTATCCATGTTTCTTCTATCTTTCTGCTCCTTCATTCTTAGCACACACGCACCATCAAGGTTACCTCATTCAAGGTTGCTTCAGCAACTCTGTTATTATTATTAAGTCACATTCTAAAAAGGAAAGGAAAACAAAGCAAAAACAAACAAATTTAAAAAACTGTATCTGTCACTTCACTTTCTTTAAAAGCTTTCCTTAACACCCCACTTCAAAATTTCTTCCATCTCATTGACCAGGATTTGGTCATGAGGCACAGCATTCTTCTAAGAAGGCTAGACAATGGTCTTTTAAAATTAGACATATAGAGTCCAGCGGTAGCACAGCGGATTAAGTACACGTGGTACAAAGCGCAAGGATAGGCCTAAGGATCCCGGTTTGAGCCCCCGGCTCCCCACCTGCAGGGGCATCGCTTCATAGGTGGTGAAGCAGGTCTACAGGTGTCTATCTTTCTCTCCCCCTCTCTGTCTTCCCCATCTATCTCATTTCTCTCTGTCCTATCCAATAACAATGATGTCAATAACAGTAATAATAACTACAACAACAATAAAAAAAACAAGGGCAACAAAAGGGAAAATAAATATCAAAAAATTTTAGACATATAGTAGCCCCTCCCTAAATTAATGAACAAGATGAAAAGATGAGATCTTGGGGAAGCAGATAACAATCTATGCTAAAATCCCAAGGTTATAAGACCAGCCAAGAACATGAGTTCTGGGTAATAGAGCTGGCTGACAATTGCAGTGTTGGGGGTCAGAGGATATAAGGTAGTGGTGGCTGTATTATCGCTTTACTCGACTAGGTTCCATTAACTTCACCAGGATAACTATAGGAATTAGGACACTGATTCATCTCTGAATCTTCTCTATTCCTATACAGAGTGATACTACTTTCCCAACTATGGCCAAACAAAACTGAGAATAAACTTAATTCTTTAATTTGTTCATTCATCTATTTAAGAATTTACTGACTGGTTTTCTGTATATGCCAGGTTTTGTGTTGAATACAGAGGAAGCAGAGGTTCAGAAGAAAGCTTATTTCTGAAGGACTAGTAGCTATAGTCAATTTTAAAAGGCATCATGATATATACTATATTAAGGGTAAGAACAAAGAGATAGAAGGTTGGTAAAGGGTACCTGATGAAGACAGAGTTTCTCAAACTCATAAGCAGGATGCTTAAAAAGATGAATAGTACATGTGGGCAAGGCTGGAGACATCCAGGAAGGAGATCAAATTTTGAATAAGGGTTGTTTGTTTTACTAATGCACTGCTCAGCTCTGGCTCATGGTAGTTCTGGGGATTGAACTCAGAACAATTGGCCTCAGATATGAAATGTTATTTTCACATCACCATAACGCTATCTCCCCTACCCTTGACCAAGTTTGAATCCATAAACAGGACATCATGTTCCAGATACACATCCCACTACATGCTGGCCCTCAGGTTACGCTCTGGGTTCTGAATATTTTCCACCCACTAGTATTGTTTACTCCATCCATTTGAATTCAGGTGTATTTAAGATTGGATCTAGGCTCCACGAGCCTCATTGTGAAACAGGGCAAAGGGATCCATGTTTCTGAGCTTTGGCGTCTTGCCTACAAATGGCCCCAATTGTTATGGTAGGGACTGTGTGTGGCATCATGTATAGACACTCTTAGCATGGTCTTACCACACATTGTGCTTTCAGTTCATGTTTCTTCTCCTTTTCTATGCCTTTTCTTATGGCTGTGAGGTGAGTCAAATAGGTTTTAGCAAACCAAGAAAGGAGACAGTTACAGGTAATTGGCTTACAGAGGACAAAAGAGATTTTTATTCTTTCTATAATTATTATTATCTTTATTTGTTTATTGGATAGAGACTGCCAAAAATTGAGAGGAGAGGGGAGGTAGAGAGGAAGAGAAATTTCTGGGAGGTGTGGTCATGGAGTAACAAGGAATAGATCAGATCCCCTAAAGAACAACAAATAACTACAACTTATCAAACAAAATCCACCAACTACAGTTGCGATGTCCGAAGACTCATATGGATATTCCACACAGGACTGGAGTGAGAAGGGGTGCAGGATTGAAGTCAAACACAGAAATTTAGCACTCCAGACAGCACCATTTTGCCTCTATGCGCAGTAAAAGAGGGAGAGAGGCAGAGATACGGGCAGCACTGCTTCACCACTTGTGAAGCTTTTCTCCTGCATGTGGGAACTGGGGGCTTTAACCTGGGGGGGTTGTGCATTGAAATACGTGCACTCAACCAGGTGCACCACCACCAAGCACCAAGATTTATTCTTATTATCATTTTCAATTAATTTCTTTCTTTCTTTTTCTTTTTTTTTTTACTAGAGTAATTGTAAGTTCTGACTTACAATGGTACTAGAGATTCAACTTGGGACCTTGAAGCCTCAGGCATGAAAAAGTCTTTCACATAGGCACTATACTATCTCCCTGACTGACCATATTTGAAGTTCAGTCAAAAATCCGGTGAGGGATAAACCACAATGCCTGCCAAGGAATAGTCTGCATTGCTCACCCCTGGTAAAGCATCTGTAGAGAGCTTTCAAAACAGGGGAAAGGTCATCCCTACATATGAGAACAACGGGCCAAACCCTGTGACCTACTCCTGCAATTCCCATGGCTCTCTGGACTGACTTCCTCCTCTGGAAAATGAATGGTGAGCACTGTGCTGCCAGAACTGTTTGGGCTCTGTGCCTGGCCTTGCAGGGTGCCAGTGTAGGTTGTGAACTATAGTCAACTCTGATGAGGAAGACTGTTTCAGGGGCTAGGTGGTGATGCATCGGGTTAAGCACACACAGTAAGAAGCACAAAGACCTGCACAAGGACACTTGTTCAAGCCCTCAGCTCCCCATCTGCAGGGAGGTCACTTCACAAGAAGTGAAGCAGGTCTGCAGGTGTCTATCATATATATGTATATATACATTTATATGTTTATATCTCCCCCTGCTCTGCCAATTTCTCTCTGTCCTATACAATAAAGAAAATGGGGGGGATGGCTGCCAGGAGCAGTGGTTTCATAACACTGATGGCAAAAAATAAAATAAAATAAAGTCATGAGGAAGACTGTTTCTAGAGACCTACCTCTGCCAGGGTGGCCTATCACGTCTGTGCTATATGTGCAACACCACCTCTGCTTTCCTTCAGGTTCCCCTTCACTCAAAGCTCTCCTCTCTTCTCTTTGCCTTCCAAATGTCTCCCCATCCTTGACCTCTGTGTTTCCAAGGAGTCCCTTCTGATCATGCTAATCTACATTGCTCTCCTGGCCTCAAGATATCTCCACTCTGGAAAATACCACAAGCCAGACACTCTCTTCTATCTTGTCGTTTGCCTCTTGGTTCATTTTTCTATGCTATTTCTTCCTTGCCTTGATGAGATAGGACCTTCTGGTCTCCACTTCCCCCATATCTTTACTCTCAGTGCTCTCCCTCTGTTTCACCTCCACCCCTTGCCAATCTAATCTATTTTTTATACCCTGGCCAATGTCGCTTGTTCTGTGCACTCTTCCATGACAATTTCAGTTCCTTAAACATACCAGGCCATGACTTGCCCTCCCATCTTTCTCCACTGGGCTGCAATGTAGTTACCATCTTCTTTGAAAGCTTTCCTTTTTCCTTGCCTCCAACCCCACTTGCACTAGGTATCTCCCTTTTGCATTCTTTTCCCCCATTATCCATTTAGCAGCTGGAATGAAACAGTTTGTGCCTTGCAACTTCTATGACTATAAATTATATGCAACCCAAGGCTTAGCTTTTCATTCTTCAAAAGTGTATACCAACATGTAGCTTCATGCCTACTCAGAACAGGTGCACACATGACCATATTCCACACTGATCTCACTGATGTCCTAACAGATGCACAGCAGAGATCATTATCAACCCATTCAGTCACAGCATTGACCCAATGCCTAGTGTAAGTGATGAAGAAGATCCAGGCTGGTGCTCATGGAGGTAACTCAGTGGGGAGACTATAGGACTTACATGTGTGAGGTCCCCTACCTTTGATCCCTGGCACCTGTACATGTGCCAAAGTAGAGAGATGTTTTGATAGACTTGATATTCTCTCTCCCTCCCTCCCTTCAAGCCTCCCAACCTCTCCAGTCCTCTCTGTCCTCAACTTAGAAAATAAATAATTAAATCATTTTTAAAGAGGTGAACTGGTAGATACTTCATCCCATAGAGTGAAAGCCTCACCATGCAGGCAGGAGGCCCTAGGTTCAAACCCTGACACTACATAGGAGTCCCATAGACTACTAGAGAAGCTTCATAAGTGGTCAGATCACAGTGTTTCTTTTCTATGTGTGTCTCTTTTCTTCACTCTATTTCTTTCTCTCTCCATTTCTCTTAAGAAATGGGTAGATTAGATCTCAGAAGGTGTTCAGTAGTGTTACATATGCATAAGATCCTAGAGTTCACTAACACAATTTTAAAAAAAAATTTTTTTTTTTTTGGCGTAATGCACTAAAGTAAAAGACTCTGGGGTTGGGGAAGGGTCCAGGTCCTGGAACATGAGGGCAGAGGAGGACCTCATGGGGACTGAATTGTTATGTGGAAAACTGAGAAATGTTATTCATGTACAAACTATTGTATTTTACTATCAACTGTAAGCCATTAATCCACCAATAAAGAAATTTTAAAAAATTTAAGTAAGGACATGGGAGATAATATAACAGTTACTCAACAGACTTCATTCCTGAGATTCCCAAGGTCCCAGGTTCAATCCCTAGCACCACCATAAACCAGAGCTGTGTTGTACTATGGTACAAAAAAAAAAAAAAAAGAAAGAAAGAAAGAAAGAAAGAAAGAAAGAAAGGAAAGAAATTAAAATACACAAGTAAGTAAGATGATTCAGTAGAGGAGTCAAGAAACAATTGCAATGTGGGGAAATGAATCCAGGAGTGAGAGAAAAATGCATTATTGCACAAATAGAAGGACAGCAAAAACTTCATCTGGGAATCAAGAAGCCTTCTAATGGGAATGGTTTATGTTGGATCCTTTCAGATAGGAAGCATTTACTGGGCTTAGGTAAGAGGACTAGTCGTGGCAGAAAAGCAATCCAAGCAAAGACAGGGAAGGAGGAAAAGGGTCACTCACTGCATTAGAGAGGATGAGAAATCCAGTGTCTTGGGTTATGGAGTCCAAACGGCCAATACAGGCAATGAGATAGAAGCAGATCCCAAGTGACAGGAACTTGCATGCTGGGCAATAAGAACTCCTCCTGTAGGCCACTGGAAGCCATGCTAATCCTACAGGCAGTGAGAAGTCATGTTAATCAGTTGTCCCAGTCTGAGTTTCAGAGAGATGACTCTGAACCCAGTTTAGTTTTATTTCCTGCTGTTTCTTCTCATACACTTTACTCACCCTTTCATCCAATCAACCAGCAGTTGTTAAAGAGAGACACTAAACCAGCAATAGCACCTTGACTGGGAACTAGTTTTTAAAAAATGCAAATTATATGGCCCCACACCTTGTCCACAGAATCAGAAACCACTTTAACCAACATTCCAGGTGATCTGAATGCACATTCTAGTTCAAGATTCAATGCTCCAGAAAAATCCTCAAATCCTCTTTTCTAACAAAGAAAAGGATGAGGTAGTAATATTCTTCCTTCAGTTACACACCTGTCTGATAACACACCAAGAAGAAGGTTTCTACCACATTGTACTTACTCTTTCCTTCCAAATATCCCAGTGCACCTACTGCAGGGAGATGGTGACAGGATGGTTCATCCCCTTATTCATTTTACAATTTATTTCATAGACCCATCTTGAGCTCATACTAAGTATGTTTCCAGCTTGGACTAGACACATCCATATGTGAGTCTCTGCTCTACTCCTCATTGTCAAGATGAGAAACATTTGCAGCAAGGGTTGTAATGAAGACAATGGGAAAGATGAGGTTGTTCCATGCCTGGCTCTGCCTACTAGGGTGTGACAGTTATAGAAGGGGAAAATCTCTAAGTGTCTATGGCCTCATCCTCCTGCAAACAGCTCCTGCAGAAGGGGTTCCCAGATGTGCAGGAAAGGGCAGGGGGTGGGGCACTCCAGCGAAGCCCAGTTTACACATGTTTCATATTACATGCCACATTTTTTGTGTAGCTCCAGTGAACAACACACGTGGTCCACCATCCCTTTCTCAGGAGGAGTGAACACCAGGAAACTCTGTGTGTGTGTGTGTGTGTGTGTGTGTGTGTGTGTGTGTGTGTGTGTGTGTGTGTGTGTGTGTGTGTTTGGGGTGAGGGTGGGGTGGGAGTGGAGATGAAGATTCTGGCTTTTGCAAGAGTTAGAAACAAAGTGAAGGCTCTGAGCTTGTTAGGAAAACAAACTGTTTGTGCTTGGGCTTTTTACCTGAAGGGATCAAGAGACAGTCTGGATATCAGCAGGAACTCAAGGAGCCCACCTGGGTCTCAAGACAATGATGCAAAGTGAATGATTGTGTTTCCTGACTTCCCTGGCTTCCCCTTAAGGTGAGGTTTAAGGGGGTTCACCCACCTAGCTGAGTTTTGCCTTACAGAGGCCTATGAAAAGCCTATGAAATAACACTTGCTATGGACTCTATAAAACTGGCTCCTATTTATCATTGATATATGTGGGAGATGCAGAAAGAAATACTGATCAAGAAAGTATCTGACAGCATGATGATATACTGGAAGAAATATAGATTTTTAAAGCATTTTAAACATTTTTTATTTTATTTACTTATTTATTTATTTATTAGACAAAGAAATTGAGAATGGAGAGACAGACAGAGAGAGAAGAGAAAAGGAGAGGAAGAGGGAAAGAGAGAGGGAGAAGGAGGAGAGAGAGAAAGAGAAAGAGAAAGAGAGAGACCTGCTGCACTGCTTGTGAAGCTTCTCCACTTGCAGCTGGGGATTGGGGATTGAGCTTGGGTGTTTGCACACTGTGATATATGAGTACAACTAGGTACACCATCACCCAGCTCCAGAAATATAGATATTAAGACATACGGACAGCCAAGAGTTAGTGCAGTTGACAAGAGACCTGGACTTACAAACATGGGATCCTTGCGGGGAGGGTGGTGGTCACCTGGTGGACAGCACAAATATGTAATCCTGACTTTCCAGTATGGCATGTGCAAGATGATACTCTGCCTTTCTCTCCTCTATCATTAATGAGTAAGTCATTAAAAAAAAAAACTTACAGAGTTGGATATAAATTCCGCATTCTTCACTTACTGACTGTGTGGTCCCAGACAAATTGCCTGGCTTCTCTGAGCCTCAGCTCTCTTGTTTGCAAAACAAGGATAAAACCACTTCCCATCAAAGAGAGTGAGTGACTAAAGGTACCAATTCACACTCCTGACCTGTGGAAGGTTTCTGATACCACAGTTAAGGATGCTCAAAGGGCATTCCCCACCTGCCCAAATATGAGGCCTTTCCAAGAGTTGTCTCTGTCCTGCCCAACCTCTCACTTTAAGGAACCAGGTTGCCTCCTCCCCCCAACCCCTGACATTTCTCTGAAAAGCTATTCTTCATCCTCACAGTCCTGGCAGCCACCCCTCCATCCTCTATCAAGTTACAGACCCATTTGTTTTCCTTCACAAAGCACTGCAGTCTGTGGCTTCTCCCTCTTCCCCTCCAGCCCCAAGAGCTGGGCTAGGATTCAGCTCTGAGTAGCACCGCCCAGCACTTCTCATGAAGGCATGCAGAAAATGCCACAGCCAGCCCCACCTCTATTCCCTTTAAGCGTCTTCATCAATTTCCAAGCCCCTGGGAGCAGTTCCCAGGGTCCACTTCTTTTCAGTGGAATAAGTTCCCTTGAGGGGAGGGGAATTTCTTAAACCCTTTCTAACCCAGCAGGTTGTCAGTGAGGGAAGCAATGGGGGCTGGAAACTAACACAGAAGACCACTCCTACCTCCCAGGCTCCTTTTATGCACCTCAAATCTCAGTTATTAAACATCAGCTTGCTAGAGGCCCCTGTCCTAATCCCCAAGACTCACTGAAGTCCATTACAATCTGCATTTCTTCACGCAATACTTAGAAAATATGTGTTGAGGGGGTCAGGCAGTGGCATATCCTGCCATGCAAAGGGTTGAGATTCAGAGATTCAGATCCAAGCCCCTGTTCCCCACCTGCAGCAGGGAAGCTTCACAAGCTGTGAAGCAGGTCTGCAGGTGTCTATCCTTTTCTTTTTTATCTCTCCCTCCCCCCCTCGATTTCTTTCTATCCTAGCAAAGAAAAATAGTGGGTGGTGGGAGGAATAGCCACCTGGAGGCATTTTTAGTAGGATTCATAGTGCCAGCACTGAGGCCCAATGACAACTCTGGTGGAAGCTAAAAAAAAAAAAAAAAAAAAAAAAAGGTATGGGAGCCAGGCAGTAGTGCAGCGGGTTAAGCGCACATGGCACAAAGCGCAAGGACCAACATAAGGATCCAGGTTTGAGCCCCCGGCTTCCTACCTGCAGAGGAGTCACTTCACAAGCAATGGAGCAGGTCTGCAGGTTTCTCTCTTTCTCTCCCACTCTCTGTCTCCTCTCCTCTCTTCATTTCTTTCTGTCCTATCCAATAACAACAGCAATAATGCCAACAACAGTAATAACAATGGAGAAAATGGACTCCAGAAGCAGTGGATTCATTGTGTAGGCACCCAACACCAACAATAACCCTAGAGGCAAAAAAAAAAAAAAAAAAGGATGCGTTGATGTCTTTCTTCCCCTATGGGCTCCATAGGGGTGCTGGGGGTGCATTGAGAAGGGGAGAGAACAGTCAAGTCCAGCATCGACAAGTGTATCTTCAACACCAACTACAAAGTCTGGCATTGTGGGTGCTTAACAGATATCTATTCAATGAACAACTAAAACCTCATGGCTTTTTATACAGAAAAAAAAAAAGAAGAAGAAGAAGAAAGAAAAACTGATGGCACTTAGGACAGATACTATCATTTTCCTGCTTCTACAACTGTGACTCCAAGAGGAGAAATGTCTCACTTCAACTGACTGACACAGCCAGTAAATGGTCAAGAAAGATGTAGGCCAGGGTTTCACCAGATCTCACAGCATTTGATTTATATCACTGTAAGGCTGAAAATGTTAACAAAGCAATTTTTTATAATGAAGCAGCAGAAACTGTGTGCCCAGAATTCCCTCTCCACCCCCAACACAGCATGATCTGTACTGAGTGAGAGGATTTTGAGAGCTCTGTGCAACCCACACAAGGCAAGGGAAAGAGACAGGGGCGGCCCTTGTCTCTCAGCTGCCAGGGGCTGGATCCTCATGCAAAACCCCTCCCCAGCTCGGTCCCCACTAAGGCAGGCCCCCTCTGATAAAAAGTCTCAGGAGAACAAAGACCACATTTTCCCCCTGCAAAGCTGAGAGGCCAGTGCTGGGAAAACAATAGCCTTGCTGGGGATCAAAGGGAGCTGGGCCCAGACTGGGGACAAAAGCTGAGCGCCAACTTGATAAGAATGACAACCTACCCCCCCCCCCTCCTCCTCCTCCTCCTAAAAAGTTCTTGGGAGATGATACATGCTAGGTCCTTTGAGGCCCACCCTAGCCTGGTCTCATCTCCCAACTCCACTCCTCTCACTGCCTCCCTACACAGTACATCTGTCTCAGTAATGCAAGTAATCCTTGTTGTTACTCCTGCCAGCTTGCTCTGCTCTTGTTCCATCAGCCATTGCAGAAGCACTTCCTCCTCCACGCAGCATGCCTGCTTCTTCCCTCCTTCCTCTTCTGCATACTTGTTCCCATTTCAGCTCAAAAACTGCCTCCTCTTCACCCTCTGTGACCCTTGAAGCCTTGATCGATTGCACCCTTTTGTGAGCTTGCCCCAAACCTGGTCCCCCCACCCTGTGCACTATGGTCTGTGTTCTGTTGACAACAATGTTGGCCTCCAACCCCCCACACACCAGCCTGTGACCACATGGAGGCAGAGATGATTTCCTAATGATTTTGGAGATACATCACCCACCGCAAGAGGAAACAAGGAAACAAATGGGTAAATGTTGGTTGAAAAAAGTAATTAACATGCCTGTGACCTATCCATCTCTTTCATTTATTTTTTTTTCAGTTGATATATTTTTTTTATGTAGTTAAGAGGTTATACAGAAACTCACATATTTATATTGTAACTGTTGGCAGCAAATATCCAGACTCCAGTTATGGAAAAACATAAGAATCAAACATTTTATTACAGTTTGTAAATACTCTTAATTGAGAATTAATTTGAATCTGAATTAATGTGAATGCCTACAGTTGACTGGTGCTTCTTGGTGCCCTTTAATTAGACTACTTACGGTTATGCCCAGAAGTTCGAGTCCTGATCTCATGCAAAGAAGACCAGAATAGCATGCAATAGCAAGAGCCTTTATTAGGAAGCTTAATCTTACACTGCCGCCGACACCCTTCCAAGCAAGGGGAGAGTCTGCAACCTCCATCACTTCTCATCCCACCTTTTTATGGTTATCCCAGAGTGGGCACAGGTGGAAATATCCACACGGAACACAGAACAATTGGCTTCGGGTCAACAGCTGCTCTCAATATTCGGGGCCCCTCTCCAACCCCACACTTACTAGTTTCCTTTAATCAAAGCATTACTTCTTCTTAGAGGAAAGCTATATTTCCTATTCCTAAAACTGAAAAAGATTTGATATTTTTGTTTATTTCAGATATCCTTAAATGTCTGGAATCCTCATTCGTTTAATTATTTAGCCTCATCTTCCTTAAGAGGATACTAACATCAACAAGAGGGAGGAACAAAAATCATTATGAAAATATTCCAAAAAAAGCATACTTGTTGCAACCAAGAAATAGAACTAAATGTATATATTCATCTACTGTGATTAATGTATATATGCATTGTTTGAATCAAAGTACAGGCACAGTGAAATGTATCTGAGTATTTGATCCACACTCATTTATTTTTCCAGAAGGTGTCTTTGCTATGTCAAGTCATACAATCTAACAGGTGGTCAGGAATTCCTCCTTTGGGGCCTCTCAGATGATCAGGAATGACAGCCACTACTATTCAGCCTGATCCTGACTTTGTATCTGGTCACCATTATAAGAAATCTACTTATTACCCTGGATGTCAGCTCTCACACCCACTTTCACAGCCCTATCTGCTTCTTCCTCTCTATCCAACATGGCTGACGTCAGTTTTACCTCCACCTCAAACCCTAAAATGATATTGGACAGTAGAACTCAGAGCAGGGCAATCTCTTCTGCAGGATATCTCACTCAGTCATCTCTTTTTAATTTTTTTTTGGATGCTTGGACACTATTCCTTTTTTTAAAGATTTTTAAAAAATATTTATTCATTCATTTATTTATTCCCTTTTTTGTTGCCCTTGCTGTTTTTTATTGTTGTAGTTATTATTGTTGTTATTGATATCATCGTTGTTGGATAGGACAGAAAGAAATGGAGAGAGGAGGGGAAGACAGAGAGAGGGAGAGAAAGATAGACATCTGCAGACCTGCTTCACCACTCATGAAGACTTCCCCCTGCAGATGGAAAGCAAGGTTTGAAACATTCCCTTGAACATGGGAATGTGTGTGTTTAACCTGGTGAGTGTCTATCCATTCTCAGTGCCTTTTTTTTTTTTTTAAACCAGAGTAATATTGAGCTTTGCATTATAGTGGTGTGAGGGATTGAACCTGAGACTTTGGGGCCTCAGGCATGAAAGTCTCTTTGCATAACCATTATGCTATCTACCTCTACTCTCAGTCCCATTTCTTTTTATAGTCTAGCACCAAGTTTTCTCCTCCTTGTGGAGCTACCCCAGTCTGGGCCTTGCTCTCTCCCTCTCTACCCCCCACCCCCATTCATTCTCAGTTTCTCTCTATTCTATCAAATTAAAAAAAAAAAAAAAGATAAGTTAAGAAAAAGGAAAAAAATGTGGAAAATGACTGTGTTGGGAGCAGTGGATTCATAACACAGACACTGAGCCCAGCAATAACCTTGTGGCAATAAAAATTTAAAAAAAGAAATGGAATCATATGACTATGGGACATCTGTAAATCTTTGTTAGAAAACTGTCTATTCAAATATTTTGCACACTTTTTAATGTTGCGTTTCACTTATTATTAGAGAAATGCAAATTAAAACCACAGTAAGATACCATCTCATACCCATGAGAATGGCCACATCTGTGAAACAAAAAATGACAACTATTGGTGAAGACATGGGAAAAAAGGAACTCTGTTATATTGTTGGTGTGAACACAATCTGGTATGGTCTCTATGGAAAAAGGTCTAAAGAGTCCTTAAACAGATAAATGTAGAAATAACTTATGATCCTGCAATATTACTCCTAGGCCTATATCCAAAGGACAGGCAAACATTAATTAAAAAGACATATGCACCTCTGAGCTCATTTGCCTTATTCACAGTTGCTAAGGATTGAAAGCAACTTAAATGCCCATCAGCAGATGACTGGGTTAAAAAAGATTTGGGACATATATTCAATGGAATACCACTTGGCAAGTAAAAAAAAAAATAAATACATAAAGATAATATTCTGTGGTTTGGAGGAAAAAAAAATGATAGAGGTGGCAATGCTTAGTGAAGTAAGGAAGGAAGTAAAAGACAACTACTAGATGGTTCCACTCGTATGTGAAATATAAGGAACTGAAACTCATGAACTAGCAAACCAAAAAAAAAAAAAATTGTGACCAACTTTTCTCTAAGATTTCATGAGAACTGTGATGGTTATCACTGGGCAAGTCTGGGGGAAGGGTACAGAATATGAGCGCTCAGCCAGGTGTGCCACCACCTAGCCCCTCTCTCTCTTTTTAATTTTTACTGGTGTAACACTGGAGTGTATCATCATCTAAAGTTTCAGATGTGCATACATTATCATTGGTATACACCACATTAAGTTCACCACTAAAAATTCTAGTTCTTTTGGGTTCCTATTTATTAAACAATTTGTCCTGCTCTATATCTTACCACCTTTCAGTCACCAAAAGGCAGCCACTACCATGATGCCATCCTGACCTGAGCAGACGACCTCACCAATGTGTCCCAGAACCCCACCTCCCCCAAGCTCTGCCCCACTAGGGAAAGATAGAAACAGGCTAGTAATACGGATTGACCTGCCTATGCCCATGTCCTGCAGAGAAGCAATTACAGAAGCTAAACCTCCCACCTTTTGCACCCCCAAAAAAACTTTGATCCATACTCTCAGAGGAATAAAGAATAGGGAAGCTTCCAATGGAGGGGTTGGGACATGGAATTGTATGGAATTGTACCCCTGTTATCTTACAGTCTTGTTAATCACTAATAATTTCTTTTTAAAGTTTAGTCTATCTTTACCAGGAAATTTATGTCTTTGACCTGACCCCCTCCCCACCACCACCCCTCTTACTGATAACCATGAATTAGATTTTAAAGTCTAAAAGACTATTTTTGTTTTGATTATTTTATTCAGATTGTTTATGTACCAGTTGTAAGTGAAGTTATGTACTGTTTGTCTTTCTCTCTCTCTGATTTATTCTACTAAGCATAATCCCTTTAAGTTCATACATGTTGTTTCAAATGGCAATATTTCATCTATTTTTAATTTTTTAATTTATAAAAAGGAAACTTTGACTAAACGATAGGATAAGGGGTACAGCTTCGCACAATTCCCACAACCAGAACTCTTTATCCCATCCCCTCCCCTGATAGCTTTCCTATTCTTTAAACCTCTGGGAGTATGGAGTCAAGGTCATTGTGGGATGCAGGAAGTTGAAGGTCTGGCTTCTGTAATTGCTTCCCCGCTGAACATGGGCATTGAAAAGTCAATCCATACTCCCAGCCTGCCTCTCTCTTTCCCTACTGGGGAAGGGCTCTGGGGAAGCAGAGCTCCAGGACACATTGGTGGGGTTGTCTGTCCAGGGAAGTCTGGTTGGCATCATGCTAGCATCTGGGACCTGGTGGATGAAAAAAAAGTTAACATACAAAGCCAAACAAATTGTTGACCAATCATGGACCTAAATAGAATAGTGCAGATGAAGAGTTGGGGGGAAGGGGTTCTCCATTTTGTAGACAGCTAGTAGGCATATTTTAGTTAAATTCCAAAGGGCCTGCAGCTATATTAGTTTGTTTTTGTTTTTGTTTTTTTTCTTTTTCTTTTTTCCCCTGAGCGGATCCAAGTTATTGTCTGGGGAGATGATGTCATGGAGGGAAAAAGGACCAGAAAGCTAGATCTGGAAAGAGAGTAGCTCCCAAATACAGGAAAGGGGTATACATATTGTTGACTGTAAACCCCATCTATTTGATGTGATCTGGGGCCCATATTCAGCTTAGGAGCCTATGGGACCTTTGCATCCCTGTAGATCTGAGCTCACATACTTTGGTCATGAGTAGGAACATTCCAAGCTGCCCAATATTGACCCATCTTCCTCAGGTGTAGCATAGAGTATATTGTCCATCCTCCCTTCGGAGGATGGAACATTCTCTATCATTGCTGATCCAGGTTGAGGGCAAGGTCCTATGGGGGCCCATAAAGGAGTCTATTCTGTTGTTCCTGATAGAAGTGACTGGTAATAATGGAGAGAGGGATTTATTCGAGGTCTAGGCCCATCATGTCTGTTTGGGAATCTCAGGACTCCCCGATTAGGGCCCCAGCTGACAGGGTGGCCTGATAGTGACTAAAGAGTCATCGTTAAAGTATGCCGGTCTCTTGCCCTTATTCAGCCTTTGCAGTCCTTGCTTTGCTAGGGTTAGCTTTGGAGTGAGTGAGAGAACTGTAATAGGAAGTAGGTGAGAAGAGTATCTTAAGTCTAAGTAGACACTATTTCATTATGAATTTGTGTAAGTTTGTTGTGCTCTATGAAACTCAATTTTCACAAATGCAAACCATGTTATCATCCTGGGGGTTAGGGGCAATGTACATTAAGTAATTTGCATGTAATATTTACTGTGCATTTGGTACTTGGCATATATCAGGAGCTCACAAAAGGATCATTATATTTTTAACACTAGATTATGGCTGTCCAACTCTAGAAGAAACCATGCCAGACGCTCAGACAGAGTTGAGATACCCATCTGTCCAATATATGGTGGAGGCAACCACTGATAAATTAAGTGTTCTCCAAGTCACAATGTAAGAAAAATGCTTTATTACTTAGCATCTGAGGTATAAGGATAAATAATTTGACCTTTCTGGATTTCAGGCACCTTGTTTGTAAAAGTAAGCATAATAACAATGTGTTTCTTGCTAGTCTATTGGGAAAAACAATAGGGACTGTTGATAAGCAAGTATCCGATAAAATCCCAAAACTTTCCATCCAAGTCCATTAATTTTATAATTATCATTCCAATTCAATGATGCAATGACTCTCCTGGGGTTGCTTGGAGAAAATAAATTGTACTTCAGATAGAACCTCTTCCTTTCACCCTCCAGCACCCTGCAGAACAGTTACCATATTTTGGTGCTATTTAAAGAGAGAAAATCTGGATGACCAGTGCATGCTTTGAGTTTGGACGGGCTTAGGATGCTGCCTGTGAAACTGTCTTTCATTTCCTAGGAATGTCTGTGGTATTTATGGTGCAGACAGTGCCTTGTCTCCAGAACTGGTCAAAAATTGTGAGGACACTTGCTTAGTCCTCTCAATCCTGGGTGTGGGATACCCACCAGTTTTGAAGATCTGACCCTTGGACTGGAATGCAGTAAGCTTAGCCTGACACATCTTCCATCAATTTCCTTGAAAAGAAAGATCCCATAGTGGCAACCTGCTTTTATTCATCTGAGCTCTGTGATCTCCGATGTTTTTGGGGTTTTTATCTCTTCATTGATCACAGAGAATGACCAGTACCCTTCCCTCAAATGGTCATTACATGAGGCCAAATATTTCTGGTCTTTGGTACTCAAATTTCCATCCATCATTTAGTAATGAGCAAGAATTTTATTCAAAGGAAGATATGGCTTGTAGCAGTTTCACTCCATAAATTCTGATTCGGTGTCTTCTTAATCAACATTTCCTCTCCTCTACTCAAGGTTCCAAATTTATAGCAATCCCCCATCAGTCTATTTAAACGAGAACTGGGCAGTTGCAAACTCTGCAGGCAGATAAATCTGACCATAAATAGTAGTTCTGGCATTTGTGACATAAAATAAGCTGTCATGTAGATAAAACGAGATTGTGTGTGTTGGACATCTTAGCCCTCCCCTCTAACCATAGTGTACACCTTGTAAGTTGGTTGCTACTCAGCCACAGAACTATAATATACACGATCTTGTAGAGTTTGCGCAGCTTTCCTGAACTTCTGTCTCCTCATCTGGAAAAATGAAACATCTGTAAAAGGTGGTTAGGAAGAAACAGTAAGTTTCATAGGCATAACGAGATAGGTTAATTTTATCCCTTTACTCCGTAAATTACATTTCCTTGGTATATTACTGAAATCAACTTCTGAGCTTCCTTTTCTATAAAGTACAAGCAGTAATAGTCATTTGAGAGGTAGCAATTTAAATTTGGCATCAGAAGCCACATCCCTGTTTAGAGGGTAGAAAAGTATCATCTCCAGCCAACACAGCAGCAAGTAGACACTGAGGTATGTACTATGGGTACAGCTAATGGGCCACATCAATTAAAAGAAGACCAGGCTCAAATTACACAGAGAGTCACTGAGTGCTCTGGTGGGGGAAGAGGCCACTCTCCCATCTGTCCTCCTTAGTCTTTCCTTGCCCCACTGCTGGGCTGGGATATTCCTCCAACTCTGAATTCATGGGATAAAATGTATTCATGGGATAAAATGTATTCATGGGATAAAATGTATTCTTGGGATAAAATGTAGTCTGAAACTATAGTCACCATCCTTCCTCAACCTCCACTTACCCTGATCATTTATCACCTAAAAGCAACATGACTCCCAGCTCAAAGAGCTCCCATCAATTCTTAGTATCTCCCAAAGGAAGTTCAAATTCAAAGCAGGAAGTTAAGGCGTTCTATAATTTTCCACTACTTATTCTGAAATGAACTCCTGGTATAGTGAGGGAGTGGCTCACTACATGAGGAGTCACATGAACCTAGACAAAGCCAGCAGATGCTTTGTAGTGCCTAGGCTGTGTGGAGCAGATTTTCTGGAAGAAGTTAGAAAACAAATATTCCTTAGGTGCCAGAGGTTAAGAACTGGTGCTACACCTTTCTAGGCGTTAATTTGAGTTAATTCTCAAAGCATAGGCTGTTAGGTAGAGTTATTACTGCCTCCATTCTATAAACAGAGGCTAGAACTTCAGACCAAGTAACAGAATAGAGTAGGTCATTTCCTCTTGTCTAAGACAGGGATAAGGCTGCCAGTGAACAAAAAGTAGACACCTCCCAAGCACTGTGAGTGGCAGGGCTGGGATTGAGTATTGGTAGTCTTTCTGGCTACAGCATCCTTTCTCGTGTGTGTGTGTGTGTGTGTGTGTGTGTGTGTGTGTGTGTGTGTGTGTGTGTGTGTGTTTAGTTATTTATTTTTTTACTTCAGATAAAGACAGAGAGAAAATGACAAGAGTGAGGGATAGACACATGCAGCACTGTTTCACCATTTATGAAGCTTCCCCCTGAAGGCAGGAACTGGGGCTTGAACCCAGGTTCTTGTAATGTGTGTGTATTTACCAGATGTGCCACCACCCATCTTCTCATCTTTTCCTCTATACCTCTAGATAACCAGGGTAACTAGAACTTGTGTGGATTAAATAAAATACAGTTATTTTGCTGGGTATGTCATGTGTGCAGCATGAATCTCACAGCCTGAAGGAGCGTCTGAGAGGGCCAGGCAGTGGCACAACTGGTAACATGCACAAGTTACTGTGCATGAGGACCCAAGTTCAGTTCTCTAGGCCCAACCTGCAGGGGGATGGGGGGAAACTTCACAAACAGTGGGCCATGCTGCTGCAGTTGTCTCTCTTTCTCCCTTTTTTACCCTATGCCTCTTTCTCTATCATTAAAAAAAAAAAAAAGGAGGAGGAGGATCAGCTGAGACAAATCATGTAAATTTTTGTTGATGCAACTGGATATAGCAAGCCATGGTGATGATTAGACTAAGGTAAAGCCTATGTATATTTTCCCGGAAAAGTAAAAGTTGTTTTGTATTTGATCAGAAAAATAAAATCCTCCTGACTTGATCAAGTTCAAGCCACACAGTTGCCCCAGCTTATATCACATGACCTTAAGAAGTGCCCTCTTCTTCCTGAGTGATGTCTTCCTCAGCTCAGATGTCAAACCACCTCATGTTTCCAAGACTGGTGTTTGCATGTGTCCACTGGCTAATTCTTTTTGCTCTCACTTCTGACTGCATTTTTAAAATAACTAAAATATCTGACTATTAGAGACAGATACTGAAAGTAAACCACATTTTTAACACCCACCCACTCACTTACCCCCATCTCAAAGTGGTACAAAGATTTAGGATATAGGTAATCTAAAAAAAAAAAAAAAAGATAAGTCCAAAATATAAAGGTTAGGGCTTTGAATGTAATCAACAAGGATTATTAAAGTTTTTCCCATCCTCTCTCCCTTTCTTAGACCACCACCCTCCCCAAGCTAATCTTACCACCTATCTGTACTAAAACACAATAACAAAAGGACAAGGGTTTAGGAAAGGGAATTGCCTTTTTTTTTTTATCTTGTCTACTCTCCCCCACACCCTCACCCAAAGTTCTTTGTTCAAAGTCCAGTTCAGCTGAGTGCCAAGCATCACCACATCAAAATTCATCTGGATTAGTAATTACTACAAAACTATACAAAATTAGTTATCTGGCTCCAGACAGATCTTCCAAATCAGATTTTTCACATGTAGCTCTGTCCTCACTGACTGCCCCTTATCCCTACTTGCTATAATTTGAGAGTCAATATGCAAACACTTTATGTGAAAGGAAATGAAGTTGCCGATATTTAACCATTTCTGACTTTCAAGTGTCATTATTAAAGCCCAGGAGATGGAAGAGTGGTAGACCTCTGGACTTGAAAACATAAGGTCACAAATTCTATCATTGGCATCATGTAAGCTAGAGTGTTGCCCTAGTCACTCTCTCTATCTCATAAAATGAATAAAAATAATCTTTAGGGGGTGGGAGAAAGGGATTAGCTCCATTTGGTTCAGCCTAAACCATTGACATCTTTGATAAAAACCTCAATGTGGTCTTTTTAAATTTTTTTTTCTTGGCTTTTTGCCTCTTATCTCTTGGCCCCTTTTTTTCCTGGTTCCAGCTACTTATTAGGAACACACCTTTCCCTCCTGAGGGAGCTGTATGGCTTAGTCTTTAAATTGTTGTTGTGTTGTTTGCTTGTTTTCTTGCTTGCTTGCTTGCTTTTTCTTTAGTTTAAAATGTTCGAAGGAATGGGTTATGGGACTCAAGAGAGAAGTGTGGTTGTATTGTCTTGTCTAATTAATATTCTTGGATATTTGGGATTTCTTGGTGATTATGTACCCTCATGTTCTCTCTCTCCCTCTCCCTCTCCCTCTCCCTCTCCCTCTCCCTCTCTCTCTCTGTCTCTCTCATTGGGTATGCTTTCATTTTAACAAACAGTTCTTATCCCACTTACTAAAGATAAATCTTAGTGAAACCTTCCAGGTAGGCAAAGATAACTCCTGTATCACAGAACAGATGTGAGACTCCAGTGGGTCAAAGAGTCTGCTTAATGACACACCCTGTTCCTGGGCAGCAAAGGTGAGATTCTCAGGCAGGTCTATCTGCCTCCCTAATCTGCATTCTCCCCTCTATTGCTGAACTTTCCACCATGGTTCCTGAGAAACACAAATACTAGCTAGATGTGTGCTTTTTGGACTACAGTGTCTAGGTTGGCGCCACCTCTGGCTCAAAACAGGACTGTGACCTTATCCCCAGAGGCCTGGGTTGTGTACGCAAGATTTCAGAAAGCTTTGTTTCTTGTCAAAAATTGAACCGATGTTTTTCCTGGAATGGCTTTTGGAAAGAAGCATGACTGCTGATTAAATATGAAGTGGTTGAAACCTAAGTGTCTCTCTAAATAACGTAATGTTTGCTCCTGACCAGGCAGAGGTGCCAAGGGGCTGTCTCATTGGGGTTATTTACATGTCAAGGTCTCCAACGCCCCTTTGGAAACTGTTGCATTGACCTTCTTGGATGTGATGCCCCCCAAGGGATCCATGTCCTGAAGTGGCCTGAGGATTGGGCGGGATCTTTGCTGTCCCTAGTATGCCATCAGCTCTTCTGGCTTATGCAGGCGACCCCCACCCCCCACCCCTCCACACACACTGTTCTGCTTTGTGCCCACAGGAGGAAGGAGGAGACAATAGACACCCACAGACACATACTTTCTTAGCTTAGATCAGGCCATGGACTGATCTCAGAAGCTGCAGGAGTCCTGGAGGTAAGTGGACAGGTGAAAAAAAAAGTTTTGTGTAGAAAGACCTGGTGAATTTCTCAATACTTTCATTCCTATTGGCATTTAAAAAAAAAAATATCAAGACCCAAATAGTTAATATTCTTCCCAAGTTCACAGAGGATTTGAACCTTCTAGGACTACTTGATTCTAAAGTCCCTAGCCATTTCAGAAAGAGAAAAGAAGATAAGAAGGAGAGGAGATTCATTTTATTTTTAAGATTTATTGATTTTTTAAGAGAGGAGAGAGAGAGAGAGAGAAAGAGAGAGAGAGAGAGAGAGAATCAAAACATCATCTTAGCATATGTGATGCCAGAGTTCAAACTCAGGACTTCAATACTTTGTCCACCGCATCAGCTCCTCGGCTGCAGGAGATAAGACTTTTATGTCAGGCATTGTGCTCAGTGACCTCTTTCTCATTCTCTAGTCCTTCTACCATTCTACTAAGGAAAGTATTAATATGTCCACTTCACAGGTAAGAAAACAGGTTCAGAATATTTGAACATTTGCCCAAAATTGCACAGGCAATGAATAATAGAGCCAGTAAACCCAGACTGGTTTTCACAAGCCATTCTCTTACACTGTCCCTCACAGGTGTGTGATTTCAGGGAAATCAGTTGCTCCTCCCAACCTCAGTTTTCCTTCTTCTGTCATGTGAATGCTTCAAGTGCCTCCCACATTTTAAGTGGAGACCTATCAAAATAGTTTCAAAGTGTTTAAGAGATAACCTGCCCCCTGATTGGATCACAGATAAATATTGTTGAAATCACTGACCCTTGACACCATCTTTGTGGAGGGTAAATATCTCTGAAGACACTTAAGAGTTGTAGATCAGTAACAAAGGAGATGTTCTAGGAAAGACTGTAATTGTAAACAGCTAGGAAAGATTGGGCTGTGGGAATATTGGGGAGAGCAAGAAGCTTCAAAGCAGTCCTTGGAAAGTCCCTGTGATAGCTCACGTAGTCATCTCAGTCAAGCAGAGCAGGAAAAGTAGGCGATTTGAGACTTTGACTCTGCTTACCTGGAAGGTGATACTTTCTATCCATTTGTCTATTAAAAAATAAAAAACTACAACTAGATCATCACTCCTAACTTCCTGACTCTATTGCAGCATCCCCACATAAGCAAGAGTCTGGGCTTCATGAACCCTTTGCAAATACTCAGTCCAAAGATCACCAGTTAAAGCAGATGTTCCTGTAGATTGTTTTAGAAAGAAAAAAAAAAAAAACATTTGCTACAAGAAAACTATATACCAGGAATACACTCATTAGTCAAAGTAACCAGTACTGCAGTGTTATGTTTTACATAAAAGTAAGAAAAGTAACAAGGACAGGGTGGGGACACACACATGGTCATGTGAAAAGATCCAGGTTCAAACCCTAGTCCCCACCTGTAGGAGAGAAGATTCATAAGTGATGAAGCAGTGCTCTCTCTCTCTCTCCCTCTCTCTCCCTCCCTCCCTCCCTCCCTAACTTCCCTCCCTCCTCCTTCCCTCTCAGTTTCTGCGTCTATGCAGTGAATACATAAATAAAATATTTTTAAAAGAAAAAGCACAATATAGAGAGCATTAGGACAGTGACAACAATTATCCACACCCAGGAGGCCCTCTCTTTATGCCAGTGTTCCAGTTCATTTGCATACATGATATTCATTTGCACAATAACTTGATAAAATATCGACTACTATCATACCCTTTTCAGCAGCAAGTTCACTGAGACTCAGAGAGGTTGAGTCACATTTAAAATCACACAGTGGGTAGCTGGCCTATTGGTAATATGAGCTAAATTTTGTTAGACCTGGATTTTGGTTACTGTGTGCTGAACTATGATATTGCCTAAAGAAAATAAGTCTATGGGGCCAGGCGGTGGTGCACCTGGTTAAGTACACACATTATAGTGCACAAGGACCCGGGTTCAAGTCCCTGGTTCCCACCTGCAGGGGAAAAGCTTCATGAATGGTGATGCAGGGCTGCAGGTATGTCTGTCTCATTCCTTCTCTATCTCCCCCTTCCCTCTCAGTTTCCCTCTGTCTCTACCCAATAATAAATAAATAAATAAATAAATATGTTTTTTTAAAAAGGAAATAGATCTACCTAATAGTCTTTCTAATTATTAACTGTGTGTTGCATTGATAGGGTCACTATAATCATTGGAACTTCAGTTTCTTTATTTGTAGAATGGAGTTGTAGGGAAACGAAGGAAAGCATATTGTTCATCATTCTAAGACCATTCGTGACACTCTTTAGTGTATCCCACTGAGCTGGCTTCTGGGGTTTGGGAGCTGGATGTGACCCTACTCTGACAAAGACAGCAATAAACAAGAGTGTAATAATCAAAAGGCAAAAAAGTTAAGCACTGTTAGAGAACTGACTGCACTCCCAGGGGCCCTGGTCAAATATTCTGTCAATCGTTATTATTACTATCCATTGAGACTTTAAAGGCCCATTTCTCTTCTCTATCTCTCTTCCAAGGACTCTCCCTTTTGATCCCACATTCTTCAGATAGACTAGGTCAATAGAACTTATTTGTGCAGCCGGTTTTACAACTTGCAACACGTTGGAATTTTTTTTTCTCCTTTTAATTCTCTACGAACTACTAGGAAAATCCCAAAGGGTGACTCAGAGATTTTCAGGGAAAGTGACAAAAGTTGAGATATGGGAGTCAGGTGGTAGCACAGCAGGTTAAGTGTAGGTAGCCCAAAGCACAAGGACTGGCGTAAGGACCCCGGTTCAAGCCCCCTGCCCCCCACCTGCAGGGGAATCGCTTCACAAGAGGTGAAGCAGGTCTGCAGGTGTCTATCTTTCTCTCCCCCTCTCTGTCTTCCCCTCCCTCTCCATTTATTTCTGTCCTATCCAACAACAATGACATTAATAATATCTACAACAATAAAAAACAAGGGCAACAAACGGGAATAAATACAAAGGAGAGAGAGAGAGAGAAACCATTAAAAAAAAGTTGAGACATTTGAGGTCTGGATTCTCCCAGCTCTCCAGATCCCCCTGTCTCAGAGCAGACCTCCTTAAACTGACTTATTCAGACTCCCTTCCTCTCTGGAGGCAGGGGGTAAGCAGACAGGTAAGGGAGTACCCACTAAAAGATCACAACATCCAGGTTCCATTTATCTCCTCCCCTTCTCAGTTTGATGACAGCTCTGGGTTGTTGAGAAAACTCATTGTCATCATCTGGAAGGTCAGGATAAGAATTTCTACCCTCTCTTCCTTCCAAGGAAAAATGAAATAGGAAAGTACAGTATTATTCAATGATGGGCCTATAGGATCAAAGATTATCAGTCACTGATGATTAAGAATATGCTCTGTGACACCAACTGATGAATACCTAGCATCAATAAGTACTAGTTTTATACAGCAAATCAACTGATAACGTCACTAACTAAATTAGTATATGTGAAGTATCTAGTTTTTTTTAAATTTCTTTATTGGAGGATTAATGGTTTACAGTTGACAATAGCTTGTTTGCTTGCTTGCTTGCTTGCTTGCTTGCTTGCTTGCTTGCTTGCTTGCTTGCTTAGACAGAGACAGGGAGGCAGATGAAGAGAGTAAAAGAGTTTTCTTCAGTGAGGTAGGGACTGGGCTCACACCGTGTTCACACATATGCAAAGCAGCGCACTACCCAAGTGAGCTCTTTCATTAGCCTGAAGCAGGTAGCTTCGCATTTTCATCCTAACAACAACCCTAGAGGTACCTGCTTTCTGGTTGTTTTTTAAGACTTGCCCACCCTACCAAGCCTCTCCTCCCTATTCTTTTCTCCTAAGGTAGCATTAGTTCTACTGTCAGTCTTCATTAACAGTTTTTTTATTTTGTTTTGCCTGTTCTTCAGTGTTGTGTACTTACATTGCACACAGGGGCAAAATCAGCTGATACTTATCTTTTCTGTCTTTTCTTTTTCTTTTTTGTCTCCAGGGTTATTGCTGGGACTCAGTACCGGCACAATGAATCCACTGCTCCTGGCAACCATTTTTTCCCCATTTTATTGCATAGGACAGAGAGAAATTGAGAGAGGAGGGGGAGATAGAGAAGGAGAAAGAAAGATAGACACCTGCAGACCTGCTTCACCACTTGTGAAGTGTCCTCCCCCTGCAGGTAAAGAGCCTGGGCTTAAACCTGGATCCTTGTGGGAGACCTTGCACGTAGCAATATGTGAGTTTAACCAGGTGTGCCACTACCCAGCCCCCATACTTATCTTTTTCCTTCTGGCTAATTTTGGTTTGCACAATGTCCTTGAGCTTCTTCTGTTTTGCTGCCCATTGCAAAATTTCACCCATTTTATAGTTGAGTAATATAAATGTAGCACATATTTTTCCTATCTAATTATCTATCAATGGCTTTCATCTGTTATCTCCATATTTTAACTACTGTAAATTATGCTATAATAAGTATCAGTGTAGACATTTTGTGTTAGTGATTTTGTATTCTTCATATATATATATATTTATTCAAAAATGAGATTTATGAGTAAACAGTAGCTTTCTTCCAGAGCACTGCTCAGCTCTGGCTTATGGTAGTGCGGAGGATTGCACCTGGGGCTTTGGAGGCTCAGGTATGAGAGTTTTTTGCATAACCTTTCTGCTATCTACCCCCCACCCTGTCTCGCTCTTCAATTGCAATTTCCTGCCTTCACAGAGGTTAAGACTGATATGAAAGAATGAAAAATAAACAGATAATTACTGTGACACATACTGTGATTGTGGGAAGTTCTAGGGGATGGCAAGGAAGCTTTCCTGGTAGAAGTAAATAATAGGTAATCCTGGCTGAAATACAACCTATGGGAAAGTTCAAGAGAGAGAGAGAGAAAGGCTAGGACAAGAGGATTGGGGACACGGGGTGCAAAAGAAAACATTAGGTATGAAGATCCAGCAATGTCACTCTCAGGTATTTATCCAAAGAGCATGCAAACACTAATTAGAAGGGACATATGCACCCCTATGTTCATACTGCATTATTCATAAGAGCCAGAGTTGAGGCAGCCTGTAGCCTGTCAATTGATGACCAGCTTTATAAAGAAGCTATGAGATATATATATACTCCATGCAATACTACTCTGCAATTAAAAAACAAAAAAGATAAAAATAGGTCCTTTGGAACAAAATAGATGGAACTGGAAGTAATTATTTTTAGCAAAATAAAAGATGAAAGACAACCACTGGATGGTTTCACTCAGATGAGGAATCCAGAGAGTGGGTACACATGAATTTGTGGGAACTGTGTGAGAATGATGGTGGTTATCTTTGGGACGTTGGAAGGTGGGGACATAGAAGTTTGGCAGTGGGTATGTTGTGGAACTATACACTGTCATCTTATGATCTTGTGACTCACTATTAATAACAACTAAAAAGTGGACTAATAGTCATGGAAAGAATAGTCAGCCCACATCTGTGACTTCGGGAAAACTACTGCAGTTTCCAATGGAGGGAATGAGGATCCAGAACTCTGGTGGTGGGAATGGTATAGAATTACACCTCCTGTTATCCCATAATTTTGTAAACTAATATTAAAGCACTAATAAAAAAAAAAAAGAAAAGGAAATGAAAAAAAAAAAAAGAACTGTTAGATATATCTGAGAGCACATGCCCTTTAAAGCTGTACCAGGGAGAAGAGAAAGATGACACACATATTTCCCCCAGGTGATTTAGAATCTGTCTAGGATCCTTTCCACTAAGTGTAGTAAGGGAGTAGGAAGAGTATTTATGCAATTGCAGTTCTTGGCACTAATAACTACTAAGACCCTGACCCTACAGAGATTAATAAAATGGAGGTGGTATAAGGAAGATTGTGATGATCCATGGCCTTTGGTAGAGGGACATAGCCCTATGTGAGAAACTTATGGAAGGGTACTCTGACCACTATACCTCCCCTCCGATCTCCTGGACTTTGTGGAACTTAACTGCTCACATGACTGTGAGTTCACTGATAGCTTCAATCTGAATGAACATCTTAGGGTACAGGGGAGGGTGAAAATGTAAAGAGAGACACCTGAAGGATGCAAGCATTGCTGTCTATCTTGAGGACAATGAGAAGTTAAGATGGTGATACTATCCAATCTCCACTGTATAAAGATGGCCCTGAGGGGGCCAAGCGATATCACAGTGGGTTAAGCGCAGGTGGCCCATAGCACAAGGACCAACTTAAAAATCCTGGTTTGAGCCCCCAGCTCCCCACCAGCAGGGGAGTTGCTTCACAGGCAGTGAAGCAGGTCTGCAGGTGTCTATCTTTCTCTCACCCTCTCTGTCTTCCCCTTTTCTCTCCATTTCTCTCTGTCCTATCCAACAACAATGACAGCAATAACAACAATAATAATAACAACAACAACAACAAGGGCAACAAAAGGGAAAAAATAGCCTCCAGGAGCAGTGGATTTGTAGTGCAGGCACTGAGCCTCAGCAATAACCCTAGAGGCAAAATAATAATAATAAAGTAAAGATGACTCAGAATTATCAAACAGTTAAGTGCAGTAAAACTTAAGGTTAATTTAAATCCCATTAAAATACAAGCTGTATTTTCTCCCTAACTGGAGGCCAGTCCCCATAAATCTAATACCAATTTGGAAACAACAAATGATACTCAATGCTTTAGTAACTGGGAGAAAGTCTAAACTTGTCAGATAAAGAAAGGACTACAAAAGCTGGATAAAGGCAAGAGACAGGCTCACTTAATCATGGCCTTTTCAATTAATACCAGACCACCCCATCATCTGGGGATAGGGAAAAAACTGAAGCAAAAACTATGAAAGACATGGGTCTCTAGAAACATAGCTTAAATAGACTTCCTAGCTTCTTTTCACCCTAAGATCCCTATTCCCACCTGCTCTATGCCTATTTTTGGTTCCTGTTTATTAAACATTTTGTCCTGCTCTTACCATGCTTCAGCCACCAAATTGCAGATGCTATCATGATTCCATATGACTTCCCTGGGCAGACAGTCTCACCAATGTGCCCTGCAACCTCACCTCTTCGGAACCCTACCCCACTAGGGAAAAATAGAAATAGACTAGGGGTATGGATTGACCTGCCAACACCCATGTCCAGTGGAGAAGCAATTACAGAAGCCAGAACTCCCACTTTCTGTACCTCATAAAGAATTTTGGTTAACACATCCAAAGAGGAAGAAATGAAAAGGAAAGACCTCACCTTGTCGAGTGTCTTGTTCTCTCGCCCCCTCCTTGCATGTGTCCTTCCTTATTCCATACCACAGACACATGAGACATATATTCTGGCCCACATGGGTTTCCTTGGTGAGAGGCATCCTCTATGAGGTCGTCCACAAAGCTGGGCATAAAGTCTCTTCCCACTGAAAGAGGAAACCTGGTGCCTGACTGGAAATTGGCAGGATTGCTATCCCAGCCAGGAGCAAAGGCTCTGCTCCTGGCCCCTCTTCACCTCAGAGCACAGTTGGCTATGGTATGGACAATGAGCACTGTAAGGTTCTCTACCTAGGGGGCATGTGCTTTACGCCAGGTGCTGTTTGAAGTCCTTCATGTTTAATTACCACAAAACCTCTCCTGTGTGTACTATAAGCATTCACATTTCACAGAGGAGAGAACTGAAGCCCTGAGAGCTTAAACTAACCGAGGACACAAATGTGGGGAGCCAGGGAGTGGCACAGCTGGTTAAATGCACATGGCAGACACACACTCAGTGGGCAGCCAGGGTGACTCTGGTTATCTGTTCACATAACCTATTCACTGCACTGGAAAGTCCCCAAACCACCCATAATTTTGAAAGCTAAGAAAACAAGACCTAGGAAGGGAAAATGACTTGTCTAGGTAATGGAGCCCAGACAAGAACCCCTGATGTTCAAATCCAGTGATCATCCCCGTCCTGGCCTCCTTTCTTAATCTCTGTATGCCCCTGGCTAGACACAGCTGAGTTTCTTCCTCACAGCTGGATTATTCTGGGGTGAGTACTCCCCTTCAGGAAGCCAGTTTACGGGACATTAAAGTCTCTTGTTAATGACCTATATTCCTCACATCCAAACTGGACGTTAGCCAGGTACTCCAAGCAAACTCCTTGCAGGAGTCTCAAAGCTTTGGGCTTGGGAATAATCAAAGCCAAACATTTCCAGAGGCAGGAAAACCCCTAGGGTCCCATACCTCAGCTCCTCCTCATCCCACAAGAACTTGACTGTGCAACCAATGGAAGATGTTTTCCTTTCTTTCTGAGATTCTAAGGGATGACACCTGGCTAGCCTAGAATTGTCATAAACTTCTAATCACACTCACCCCATAATTATTCTATAAATAAAAACTGTAATGTGGGAACTATCTTTATCCAAGTTCTACATTAGTCCAATGGAGGGGTGTGGAGGCAAGCAGCGATATAGTCAGCTCCAGGTCACACCAAATCCAAGTACAGTCACCCAGAGCCATATGCAGACTGGAAACCCAATCTGTTTGCCTTAAATTCTTTTTTTTTTCCCTTAACCAGAGAACTACTCTGCTCTGATTTTATGGTAGTGTGGGGGATTGAACCTGTGTCTTAGGACCCTCAGGCATGAGTGTTTCTTTGCATAACCATTGTGCTATCTGCCTCCTCCCTTGAATCTTATTCCTTTTGACATACCTTGTAGGGTCTTCCAAACAATTGGTTTTCTCTTTAAATACTTACAAGAAAGTTTTTTTAATTATTCAGAAAATCCTCAATAGCTGAACATGTTCCTTGCAAAAACATATTTGTAGAAATAAAAAAAAATAGTTTGGGAATAATGTGCCTCCCTCTCCTCTTACTTAATCTGTTTACCTTAGGTTTGACCAATCTGTCCCTCTCCCTGGGGGGACTTGTAGGAGGTAAATTTAGGATATATCAATGAGTTCAACAAACTCAGGTTTGCAAAGTGCTTCAGTTTACACATTTTTTTCATGTCAAATTTACAACAACCCGATGAAGTAAACACCCAGGCTTATTGCAAGAGAGGTGGTGTGACCTGGCTGTGCTTCCACTAGATATGGAGTGTGGAGAGCCCAGAGCCGGATCTCAGCCTGACATGCACAAGCTATGTGAGGCCAGTGGTTTGCTTTCTTGAAGCCTCTGTTTTCCTCATTTACTAAACAGGCTTCGTAGCCATCTGCAGATTTGTTGGGCAGACTGAACAAGGATGTGCCCAGCACATTACAGCACTCAGTGACGTTAGTGATGGTGATGTTTGTGCTATTGCCACAAGAGAGTTAACCTTCGTGGGTCACTATCTCAATACAGCCAGAAATATAAGTAAGCATCACAAAGGTTTGATGGAGTGCAGATGCTAAATTCATAGTGGGTGGAGGGCCAGGTGGTAGCGCATCTGGTTAAACACACATAGTACCATGTGAAAGGACCCATTCAAATATCCCAATTCAAGACCCCATCCCTCCTGCAGGGGGACACTTCACAAGTGGTAAAGCAGGTCTGCAGGTGTCTATCTTTCTCTCTCCCTCTATATCTCTCCCTCCCCTCTCAATTTCTTTCTGTCCTACTGAATAAAAAATGGGGAAAAAAGGGGAGGTGGGGGGAATGGCCATGAGGAGTCATGAATTTGTAGTGCTGGCACAGAGCCCCAGTGATAACCCTGAAGGGAAAAAAAATTCATAGTGGAAGCTAGATGTACAGAATCACTGTACAATTTTGGTAAGTCTAACCAGAGAGCATAAAGATCTTATACAGAGCTATTAGAAAGATGCACTTTTTTTTTTTTGCTGCTGAATATGAATATAGAGAACGTAGCCTAAAGGTGTTGGCTGCCACTTTGCAAGTTTGTGGGAAGTGAGACTGAAGCCACAGTAGGTAAAAGAAGGTTTGAGAGAAGAGAGAGACTATAGCCCAATGATGTTATTTGCTGTGTCCTTCAGTAAGTTCTACCCTAGGGCACTTAAACTGTATGATCCCAACACAGGGGGAGGGGTATGAAGGTACTAGGGCAGTATCTATCACTTAAAATTGAATGAGTCCTGCAGATAGACCTATTGATCTCAAGGGTTTAAGAGATACTAGTCTGCTGAGAAAGAAGGCTTGGAGAATTCCATTAGAATGATATTCAGGACACCCCAGGGATTTGTAGGAATGTCCTACAAACTGGGTAGTGAATATATAGGTGTTTCTTATGCTTGTCCTTGTATCTGGTATGAATGACATGTCTATTTTCAGATAGGGGTAGATAGCATAATGGTTATGCAAAGAGACTCTCACGCCTGAGCCTCCAAAGTTCCAGGTTCAATCCTTCGCACTACCATAAGCCAGAGCTGAGTAGTACTCTGATTAAAAAAAAAAAAAAAGTCTATTTTCATTCACAAGTTCCCTTGTGACCTAAGATGACTGCTAAAAGGATAGTCTCACATCCATTTTCTAGGTCAGAAGGAAGGCTAGAAAACTGCACTACCATATGAGTTAGTCTCTCTTAAGCAAGCTTCTTGATGCTGCACCACCTAACTGCTTAAATACTACTGGCCAGAATTAAGGAATAGCTGTACACCTTGTCAGAACAGAAAATGGTAGATGCAGTCTTATTTTTCTAGGTGGCGATGTATAGAGCTAAGAACTGTGTCTGTGGAGTGTAATATATATGTTGAAATGAGTACAGAATAAAACCTGGAAGTATATACACACAACAAATATGGTTATATGTAGGAAACCCATTCTTTAACTTTCAACTTCATACCATCCTGGATTAATACAATTATTTTCAATCATCTTGCAGTATTTTTAGTATCAAAAATAAAAAGATATCTCAATTTTGAATAGAGATAACTTGGCATCTTAATTCCCAATATGCTAGTATTAGGTCTTGATAAAATAGTGAGAATGAGGTATTCAAACTGGGAGTATTAAGAGAAAGAAAGAAAGAAAGAATGGTGCAGAGTCTTAGAATGTAAGTACATCATGTAATTACTAATACTTTATACAAGGGTGAAAGTATTTGCATTTATATGCATGCACTATTAAATATTCTTAGAGTAATAATAATGTGATAGGCTCTGTATGAATGAAAGGGCAGAAAAGAGCAAAAAATAAATTTCCAACATAAAGAAATGTAAGCTAGTAATGAAACATTATTGTGATTTAATGAAGATTTCCTCCCAGAAACATTTCACCTCCTTAAGAGTTTTACTAAGTGAAGGTGGGGGAAATTGCATAATGGTTATGCGAAGAGACTCTCAAGCCTAAGACACCAAGGTTCCAGGTTCAATTCCCCCACACCATCATAAGCTAGAGCTGAACAGTGCTCAGGAGAAAAAAAAATGAAGAAATTTTTTCAAAGAGAGTTTTACTAAATGAATATTAATTCACTGCCTAACAGATCAGAAAAATGTTTTAGAACCTATCAGTCTCTATCCTTATTTTTTTTTAATTTTACTTTATTTATTTTGGTCATTGCCAGTGTTTCTGAGCTAACGTTGTCATGAAGGGAAAGAGGAGGACACAACATTAGGCTTCCCCTAGTGACTGGGTTCAATAAACGGTAAAGTACGAATGCTCCCAGATGAGCCATCTCACAGACTTTGAGTCATTTCCATTTAATCTTTAAAAAAAGAAAAGAAACCTGTCAGGCAAATCCCACTACTCCCATTTTATAGATGAGGAAACCAAGACTCAGGAAGATGAAATAAGTCTCTTGACCAAGTGCAATTCAATGTTAGATCTATATGACTTCAAATCACATCCTTTTCCTATTCCGCAGGAGTATTGCTTCAAGCTGAATCAGCCCCAGCCCCTCCAAGGGCATCCAGTGGATGATAAATGGCAAATACTCTTCACTCAAGTTCCCTGTCTCATACCTCTGGAGCCTCAGAGTCTGAGGCATTCTAAAATTAGGCTGAGGGCTTCCTTCCTTACCTCCAGCCTATTTTAAATATATGCTCTCCTATCCATCTTCCTTATGTACCCGTGTTTCCTCTGCACTTCATAGACCATCAACGCCTAGCGGAATTTTTCCTATTGCCTTCTTAACTTCCTCTGAGAGTTTGATTTTGAACTCAGTGTCTCTTGAACTTGTGAATGGTCCTCCTAACCTGTCAGCTCTTACATAAGTCAGAAGGAGCCTCTGTGTTTTAGTCCTACCTCAGGGATACAGTTTTGGAAGCAAAGAAGCCCATTCAAAATAAACTCCATGGAAGCAGCAAGTGTGGCAGAGAGAGAATGGACTTTGGATTCAGAAAGACTTCGATTTCTTTTTTTTTAAACCAAGAATACTAACACCTTATTCATTTCCAGATTATGAGTGTTACACAACATATACATACATCTAGAAAATATATAAAACAAAGAGCAAACCGTAGGAAGAAATATTGACATGAAATTTCCCTGTGGGACATCTTTAATTCTGTAAGTTCATGGTAAATGTATGCCCACACACACTGGGGAGGCAGCAGCATTTGTGTGTCAAAAGACAGCTTATCCCTTACTGTACTTATAATGCAACTGTGTCCTGGTCACTAAGTGCCCACAACAAAAGACACAGAGTTGTAGATAAAAGAACAGCACAGTAAACTAATATAAATATTTGGTTTTTGCATTGTCCTTCAGATAGTTTCCTTTTTAAACTAAGAGTCAAATCCAGGGTCTATCTCTTGAGTTCCTTTCCAGTTATTGCTCTGCCTTATTCAGAACTGGAAGATACAGTTTGGATTCTGCTGGTAGTTAGTTCATCCTCTGAGTAGAGTCTGTCTGAGAATTAAACCCCTCAGATATGGCAGCTTGCATAGATCTGCATCCTTAAAGTCTCAATGTAATTTGTGCCATACGCTTGCCAAGTGAAGTCTGACAGCTTAAACTGAATCTGGTTCCAACCATCATCCAGCCTCACAAGCATGGTACAGATGAAGGATTTGACCCGGGCGGTACTCTTGGTTATTACTTTCCCGAAACCTCTGACACACGTTCTTGTAATCTAGTACTTGTACTTCGAAGGTGAAATACTTTTTTTTTTTTTTTAGGTTTTTGATAATCATTATGAGGAAGGGAAGTTGAATCCCTAATGTCTTCTTTGGGTATGCAGGACATGCGATATATGTGGTGCTGACATGTGTTCCTTCAATCTCTAACACCAGAGATCAGATGTCATTATCAGTGATTTTTTTTGGATGTGCCCTTTTTGTCCCAGATCTGCAAGCGCTTGCTGCCAATGCTGTCAAGGAAGGAGAGGAAGCCACTCTGGAAGGTGTTTTTGAACATCTGGCCAGTGGCCTTCTCAGTCAGGCCAGAAGCAGGCAACCTAGATCGAGGTACTGAGTGGAAAGACAGGGGGATGGCCCAGTGAGTTGGTGTGTTCCCAAAGTAGTCCTAGTTTTGTCTTGTTGTGGTCTCAGGTGATCTTCTTTCTTGGTTGCCTTATTTTTTAAATGTGGCTGCAAGGGAGGGTTCTTTGAGGAAATATTGCCAGACATCTAAGAACTCTTTAATGTCTTTTGTTGATGAATTTTCACCCAGTTTTCCTGACTGAAAATATCTCAAATGTTCTTCTTATAGCTAAAGCATGCACAGATCAATTATATTTATGGCAACAATTACATAGCATAATAGTTTAAAAGCACAGGCTGGAGAGTTGAGCAGTAGTGCAGCAGGTTAAATGCACATGGCGCAAAATGCAAGGACCAGCGTAAGGATCCTGGTTTGAGCCCCCCCAGTCCCCCACCTGCAAGGGAGTCACTTCACAAGTGGTGAAGCAGGTCTGCAGGTGTCTATCTTTCTCTCTCCCTCTGTCTTCCCCTCCTTTCACCATTTCTCTCTGTTCTGTCCAACAATGATGACAACAATAATAACTACAACAAGGGCAACAAAAGGGAATAAATACATTAATAAATACTTTTTTTAAAAAAAAAAAAAAAGTGCAGGGTGTAGAAGAAACTGAATCTCATTCTTGACTCCACCACTTGTAGTGGTAAATGTTTAGGCATTTACTTAAGCTCTCTGGACATCCATTTCTTCAACTAAAAAGTAAATTGAACTATCATACCTACCTCCATAGGGTTAAATTACTTGGAAAATTACTTACCTGTGATTAAGCACTTGATTTATGTCAGTTATTATTATTATCATGTGGCAAGCTCTTACTAAATGCCAAACTTTTATGCATTTATTCTCATTTTTCACTGAAATGAATTGCATTAATTCCACCTCTGCACTAAGAGAAACTGAGATTCACAGTGGCAGGATGGCACTTCCCAGAAATACAGAAGTGGGAAGCAGAGGCTGAACTTGTGTCAGGTGATCAGCTCCACTGTTAGCTTATCTTCCTCTGACTTCCAGCTCATTCTCCAAGGAGGCCCATTGGTTCCTTTGCAACTTCCAACTCTGATAGCTCAGGGACATTTCCACATGAATCTTGGCTTCCTTTGCTATATTTATTCTGTTGTCTTGTACATACCATATCATAAGCATTGATTAATCATAAATTGTGTCTTCATAACTATGACCCTAAAGGAAATGTTCCAGAACTCCAATCAACTTGTCCCTGATCTCAGCTCATGAAGAATGGACTACTTATCAGAGGGCAGAAGGCAGCCTGTTGTTGAGATGTAAAGGAAAGATAACCAGGCTAGAGGGTCCCATACATGATGTGGGCTACCACATCTTTGCTGAGTAAGTGGGAGCACATGTGATTCCTCGTAAACAGGATGGAGCACGTACACTGCTGACATCCAGCCCCCCTTGTGCTATGAACTGGGTCTTCGAGGAGCAAAGAAACATCACCACAAAGATCACCACAATTCCACTAACCCAGCAAAAAATTAGCTTATTGCTTCCCATGTGCTAAATGGGGGAAATAGTGATTAAGGTGCTCAGGAAAAAAAAAAAGTCAGTAATACAATGACATTTTAAGCAGAGAGCCTTGAAGAAATAAGGCAGAATTCACACAAAGTTATGGAAAAAGAATGTTCCTTGATGGCTCCTGTGTCCAGTCAGGGATCAAATTCTCCCAGTCTTCAGACCTGCTTAAATATTCCTCAAATCTCAGTTCAGATTCCACGTCCTCCAGGGAGATGTTGCTGACCTCCCGGTGAATGTCTCTTTCCTCAAGGCTCTTCATCAGTCAGGCCCACTATAGAAGTTTTCCTGAGCTCTCACATTGTCTTTTTTAACTTTGTTTTTGTTTATTTGTTTGTTTTTGGAGTCCATGTGCTTTATTATAGAGGAAGAAGGATTATGACTATCTCATTTCTGTGTCCCAATCACTTCTTACAGAAACTGGTGGGGCAGCCAGTGGGGAACCTGGTTAAGTACTACATTACAGTGCTCAAGGACCCAGGTTCAAACCCCTGGTCCCCACCTGCAGGGGGAAAACTTCATGAGTGGTGAAGCAGGGCTGCAGGTGTTTCTTTGTCTCTTTCCCTCTCTATCTTCCCCTCTCCTCTCAATTTCTCTCTGTCTCTATACATAATAAATAAATTAAAATATATTTTAAAAAGAAACTGGTCAACAATGATACTCAATAAAAATGTGTCACGTGTATAGAATGAAGGAAAAGTGAGTGAAATTATTTTAGCTAATTCTCACTGTGCCTTCAAGTGACACTTACTGCTGCACTCATGGTACAGAAGATGGAAACAAAGAGGAAAACACTGGCGGGATGTCTTGTTCATTCAGATCCACCATGTTCTCAGCCACTGTTTGCATTGGTAAGATAGTTTGAGCAGTCCACCTGTCAGGCCCAAATTTCTTGGAAGTACAGAACCTTTTACCGATTATGCTTTGACATTTCCATTTGCTCTTTACAGCTGCCTGAAAAGTACACAAGCTGAATAATTGTCTCCATTTGACAGATAAGAAAATCCTGAGTCTCAGAGGTGAATTGAATTGTCCCAGGGTCTCATATCTTCGCCCACCCTGTTCAACGCTTGACGTCTCGTCACCCAATCTGGTCCCCTACGCCTACACTGAACTTCTCTGTTCCAGACTCTTGGAAACAGAGCTGGCAGTCAGCTGAGGTCAAGAACAAACACCTCATCACAGACCCCTGCAAGCGTCAACCCGGCTCTGACCTAGCACGTTATGATCGGGCCCTCCTCAATCGCTATCGAACAGGCCATGGCCAGTGCGCCGCTATGTTCCATCGCTGGGGAGCCAGAGACGACCCGAACTGCCCCTGCGGCTGCAGACAGACTATGACCCACAGAGTCAACGACTGCCACCTCTCCAGATTCAAAGGAGGTCTCAAAACTTTACATCAGGCTCAACCTGACGCTGTTGACTGGCTACGGAAGAAGGGCAAACGCTAGAAGAAGAATAGCTGTTAGTGCCACAGGAATTCATATCCCGGGTGGGAGTAGATAGCATGGGTGATGGTAGATAGCATAATGGTTATGCAAAAAGACTCTCATGCCTGAGACTCTGAACACCCAGGTTCAATCCCCCCCCCACTATAAACCAGAGTTGATCAGTGATCTGGCAAATTAAAAAACAAAAGTATTCAAAAACCAATGCTTCTCCCTCTTCTGGAGCTTCCTCCATAATTGCTTAACTCTCAGAGCCATTTCTTTTTATGATTGGACCTAAGAGGGCCTTCAATTTCTAGCCCAACTGCTGATGGACAAGAAAACAGTGGTGCAGAGTTGGCAGCTCCATGCTCACCATCCTCAGCCCCCAGGTCGACGACCCCTTTTTCACATTCTGTAAACAAATACCAGAGAACTGCCCCTCTGTCCAAAGGCAACAAGAAACACCTGTTCTTTAAAAATAAACAAAATTCAAAACAAAGAAGGGAAGAAAAGAGGAAAACATTATCTAGCCAGAGTCCCAAAATCCATTTTTCCAAGAGACTGGCACTTTTGTTTTCAAAGGCTCTTCCCCTTTAAGACCATAAGCCTGTTCCTGAGGGTTGAGCTGGGGGAGGACAGAGTGATAATAAATCCACCAACCACAGAAGTCCCTTCCAGCAGCCTCTTAATGAGGAACAGGTGAAGGTAGAGGGACATGAAAGCAGGAATGGGCAGCATTCAAGAAGTTCCTCCCTTTCTGGCATAGATGGAGGCTTATTGCATATCTCACTGGCACAGTATTCCTAGCAGGAAATGACAGAGAGCCAGAGTCCCACTACAGTGCAGTCTGTGGGTCAAAAAAGGTAACAAAAGTTTCCTCTGAGTCTGAAGATAGACATGACTTCCATCCTGGCTGCTTATGTTGCGTAAAAGCTCACTTCTCTGTCCTGGGTCTCGGTGCCAATGTGAAGGGCATAGATTCAGCCCAGAGAAATCAAGGTCAGTCCAGGAGTCGTGTTCAGTCCCAGTCCCCATGTATAAAAATTCTTTCATAATTACAGAGCAATTTTTGGTGAAATATTTCAAAAATGGTATAAAATTGAAGGTTCTCACTCATCTCCCTGAGGCTACGTTCAAGCTGCGTTCTCATATTTATCCTGCTATTTCTGACTTATTTCATTTAACATGAATTTTTCAAGTCCATCCAAGATCATATCAGCTGAAAATGATAAAGTGACCATTTTTTATAGCTGAGTGGTATTCCATTGTGTACATAGACTACAACTTTCTCAGCCACTCATCTGTTGTTGGATACCTGGGTTACTTCCAGGTTTTGGCTATTACAAATTGTGCTGCTATGAACATAGGTATACACAGATCTTTCTGGATGGGAGTGTTGGGTTCCTTAGGATATATCCCCAGGAGAGGAATGGCAGGATCATAGGGTAGGTCCATTTCTAGCCTTCTGAGAGTTCTCCAGACTGCTCTTTACAGAGGTTGGACCAATTGACATTCCCACCAGCAGTGCGGGAGGGTTCCTTTGACCCCACAACCTCTCCAGCATTTGTTGCTGCTACCTTTTCTGATGTATGACATTCTCACAGGAGTGAAGTGGTATCTCATTGTTGCCTTTATTTGCATTTCTCTGACAACCAAAGACTTGGAGCATTTTTTCATGTGTTTCTTGGTCTTTGAGATCTCTTCTGTGGTGAATATTCTCTTCCCATTTTTGGATGGGCTCATTTGTTTTCTTGTTGTTGAGTTTTGCAGGCTCTTTATATATTTTGATTATTAAACTCTTGTCTGACGTATGGCATGTAAAGATCTCCCATTCTGCGAGGGGTCTCTTTGTTTGGGTATTGGTTTCTTTCGCTGTGCAGAAGCTTTGTAATTTGATATAGTCCCATGGGTTTATACTTGCCTTAGTCTTCTTTGTAATTGGATTAATTTCATTGAAGATGTCTTTAAAATTTATATGGAAAAGAGTTTGGCCAATATTTTCCTCTAAGTATCTGATAGTTTGTGGTCTAACATCCAAGTCCTTGATACACTTGGAATTTACTTTGGTATTTGGTGAAATATAGTGGTTCAGTTTCATTCTTCTGCATGTTTCAAACCATGTTTTCCAACACCATTTGTTGAAGAGACTCTGCTTTCCCCATTTAATAGTCTGGGCACCTTTGTCAAAGATTAGATGTCCATAGGTATGGGGGCTTACTTCTGGGCTCTCAGTTCTATTTCACTGGTGAGTGTTTCTGTTGTTAAATTTTCATAGGCTCCTGCTGGCCGGTCTAGCTTCACGGGCAGGTAACAGAGACACAGAGACAACGGCTGGGCAGGGAAGCTGTATTTCTTTATTCAGGAACAACGATTCATAAACTAAGACAAACTAATCACCAAACAGAACTCTGCTGTCTCTTTGCGGCGGCGCAAGCACTCTCTCTAACTCTCGAACTCAGGAACTCAGGAACTCTCTTACTCTCGAACTCAGGTACTCTCTCCAACTCTTCCTCTGCAACTCTCGAACTCTGGCGGGGTCCCTAGGGGCGGGGCCAAGCGGGCCCACGAAATTAACAGGACTGATCTAATTCTCTTGGCGGGGGAGAACTAGAACCCAATGTAAAGCATACAACAATTCCCCCTTTTATTTTTAACTAAATGACTATAGTATCAAGGCCTGAGGGGGCCATATCTGCCTCTGTGGGCTAAACTTTATCAGCTTAAAAAAAACATTTCTTGCCTCTGGGGGGCGTACCTGTCTCGACGGACATTTGTATGGGGGTGGGGAATGGCCTAGAGTCCCAAAGGCAGCTGGCTGCAATTTACTTACTATGAAACAAAACTTGTTATTAGCATATTTCTAATAGAGAAGGAATTTGAGACTTTTACATATCAACAACGTCTTTTAACCTTTTGTTACACCCATTCAAGATGGAGACACACCCTAGTTGTGAGCAGGAGAGGAAACCTCAGGCATGAGAATAATTAGCATAGCCATTGTGCGATCTACCATTTCTAATAGAGAAGGTAATGGAGAGTTTTACATATCAACAAGTCTATTTAACCTTTTGTTTAGACCAACTTAGTTAAAATATATTGCTTGTTAACTAATTTTTACCTTAGACTTTAAATGTAAGTTAATTTTATCTTTATGAGAATTACGTTGAAAACCTTTTTCATTTAACTTTGACTAGTAAGAATTTATCCTTAAAGTTACTGTTTACCAAACTTTAAACATACACATAAACATGGTCATTAATACACAAGGAGAGAAACCTTTGTTACGAAGACATGTCATTTTAAACACGAATTTAAATCTGTACTGTCTTAGTTGTTGGGGGGGGAGTTCACCATCTGGAGGTGGCTTCTCGTGCAGCTTCACTTCTAGGAATTGCAGGTTGCATTCTCTGCACAAATCTCTGCGTACTCCAGCTTGTCTGCCTTCAGACCGGACCGGCAGTTGGAGATCTCGTGTGCCCAGTTTCGGCAAGGAGTCCGGGGGTCCGGGAGGTCCGGGATTGTTCCAGAATTTATAGAAAGAGGGCAGGCGGGCCAGCATTGTAAAAGGCGTGGGCTTAGGTGCCCAGGGGTGGCGGCCATGATAGGCCGCCGCGGCCCTGCCCCATGGCCCTGCCATGTCTGCTGCCCCGCTCGCAGTGGCCGAGCAGCGTGGAGGGATCACACGTCCAGTGCCCTGCACCACACGGTGGAGAGCCAGCTCCTGTGGGCTGGCCTGCGTGTTGGCATCGGGCTCCAGCGTGTTGGCATCGGGCTCCAGCGTGTTGGCATCGGGCTCTAGCGTGCTGGCGTCAGCCTCTTGCGTGCTGGCGTTGGGCTCTTGGGGGCTGCAGGGCTGCAGGGCTGCGGGCACGGTGCGCGGGGTTGTCTGGGCGCAGCCAGCTGGCTGGCTGTTTAACCAGGTGGAAACAGCAGCTCCGCGCCTTGCCTCCCGCCCGCTGGCTCTTCCCGTTGGCTGTTCTGAGTTCGCCCGAGTGAATGGAAACCACAGAGTGGTCCAGAGATAAATGTCCCAGAAATAGCAAAACAGTCTCGTGAAAAAAGAGCAGAGGCCTTTGGAGATCTCTTCACAAGCAGAAGAGAAGGCCATAGTGCATAGGTAGCCAAATTGTCTTTACTTATCTGAGAGATGCGCAGGTCAGGTCCACGTGGGCACCATTTGTTGTTAAAATTCGTATGCTCTAGCTGGCCTGGGATAGCTTCACGGGCGGGTAACAGAGACACAGAGACAACGGCTGGGCAGGGAAGCTGTATTTCTTTATTCAGGAACAACGATTCATAAACTAAGACAAACTAATCACCAAACAGAACTCTGCTGTCTCTTTGCGGCAGTGTAAGCACTCTCTCTAACTCTCGAACTCAGGAACTCAGGAACTCTCTTACTCTCGAACTCAGGTACTCTCTCCAACTCTTCCTCTGCAACTCTCGAACTCTGGCGGGGTCCCTAGGGGCGGGGCCAAGCGGGCCCACGAAATTAACAGGACTGATCTAATTCTCTTGGCGGGGGAGAACTAGAACCCAATGTAAAGCATACAACATGTTTCTATTCATGTTCCAATACCAAGCAGTTCTGATGACAATGGCCCTATAATACAATTTGAGTTCTGGGAGTGTGATGCCTCCAGTTCTGTTCTTTCTTCTCAAGATTGTTTTGGCAATTCTAGGTCTTTTCTGGTTCCAGATAAACATTTGTAGCATTTGTTCTATTCTCCTAAAAAAAAATGTGGCTAGGATCTTGATGGAGATATCATTAAATTTGTATATGACTCTGGGTAGTATATTCATTTTGATGATGTTAATTCTTCCAACCCATAAGCATGGAATATCTTTCTACTTCTTTGTGTCTTTTTCTATTTCCTTGAGTAGTGACTCATTATTTTCACTATACAAGGCTTTTACTTCTTTGTTTAGGTTTATTCCTACATATTTTACTGTTTTGTTGTTATTGTAAAAAGAATTGATTTCTGGATTTCAACTTCTTCTAACTTAGTGTTTCATAGAGGAATGCCACTGATCTTTGAATGTTAATGTTGTAGCCTGACACCTTACTATATTGCCTGATGATTTCCAAAAGCTTCTTCCTGGATTCCTTAGGTTTTCTATGTATACTATCATGTCATCTGCAAATAGGGAGAGTTTGACTTCTTCTTTTCCAATCTGTATGCCTTTAATTCCTTGCTCCTGCCTGATTAATATGGCAAGAACTTCCAACACTATGTTGAATAATAATGGTGATAGTGGACAGCCCTGTCTAGTACCTGATCTCAGGTGAAGTGCTTCCAGTTTTTTAGCATCAAGTATGATGTTGGCTATAGGTTTGCTATAGATAGACTCCACTATCTTCAGAAATTTTCCATCTATTCTGATTTTTTCAGCATTTTGATCATAAACTGATGTTTTATTTTGTCAAAGGCTTTCTCTGCCTCTATTGATATGAATCATGTGGTTTTTGGTCTTGCTTTTATTGATATGGTGGATCACATTGATTGATTTACATATATTAAACTAACCTTGCTTCCCTGGGATAAACCCCACTTGGTCATGATGAACAATCTTTTTAATATACTGCTGTATCTGGTTGGCTAGAATTTTGTTCAATATTTTAGCATCTATGTTCATCAGAGATATTGGTCTGTAGTTTCCTTTTTTGGTTGTGTCCCTGTCTGCTTTTGGTATCAGAGTGATGTTGGCTTCACAGAAGTTGGAAGGGAGTGTCTTCAATACTCCAGTGTCTTCAATACTCTGGAAGACTTTTAAAAGTAGAGGTATTAGTTCTGCTTTGAAGGTTTTGTTTAATTCATTTGTAAAACCATCTGGAACAGGACTTTTATTCTTGGGAAGGTTTTTGATAGCTGTTTGAATTTCATTAGCTGTGATGGGCCTGTTCATGTTATCAAGTTCCTCTTTACTTAATTTTGGAAGTTCATAGGTATCTAGGAAATCATCTTTCTTCCAGGTTTTCTAGCTTGGTGACATATAGTCGTTCGTAGAAGTCTTGCATGATATACTGAATTTTTTGGTGTCTGTTGTTATATCTCCCCTTTCATTTATGATCCAATGTATTTGGGTCTTCTCCCTTTTCTGTTTTGTGAGTCTGACTAAATATTTGTTGATTTTGTTCACTCTTTCGAAGAACCAACATTTACTTTCATTGATCTTTTGTATGGGTTTCTTATTTTCAATGTTATTTTTTTCTGCCCTAACTTTAGTTATTTCTGTCCTTCTGGTTGCTTTAGGGTTTTTTCCTTCTCCTTCTTCTCCTTCTCCTTCTCCTTCTCCTTCTCCTTCTTCTTCTTCTTCTTCCTCTTCTTCTTCTAGATGTGTAATCAGGTTGTTTATTTGTACTTTTTCTTGTTTCCCAATGTGTGCTTGTATAGCTATGAATTTCCCTCTCAGTACTGCCTTAGTTGTGTCCCAAATATTTTGATAGCTTGTGTCTTCATTTCCGTTGAACTTTTGAAACATTTTGATTTCTTCCTTTATTACTTTGTTGACCCAGTAGTTGATAAGTAGTGTACTGTTGACCTTCCACATTTTGGGACTACTACTAGTCTTTTGTTTATTTTTAAGAGTTAGTTTAATTCCACTGTGGTCTGAGAAGATGCTTGGGATGATTTCAATGCTCTTGAATTTGCTGATACTGTCTTTGTGGCCTAACATATGGTCTATCATTGAGAATGACCCATGTGGATTTGAGTAAAATGTGTATTCCAGTTTTGGGGGATGAATGACTCTGAAAATGTCGCATAGTTCTAGTTTATCTATCTCTTCATTTAGCTCCCTTATGTCTTTATTGATTTTCTGCCTGGATGATCTGTCAAGTTGAGAGAGTAGGGTGTTGAAGTCTCCTACTATGACTGTGTTGCTGTTAATATGTTACTGTAGCTCTTTTAGTGAATGTTTGATGTATTTAGATGGCTTCTCATTGGGTGCATAGATGTTAATAATTGCTAAGTCCTCTTGATTGACTGATCCTCTGAGCATTAAGTAGTGTCCATCCCTATCTTTTTAAATTTTACTTATTTTAAAGTCTACATGTCAGATATGAGAATAGCTGTTCCTGCCCTTTTTTGTAGGCCATTGACTAGTATATTAGTTTTCCATTCTTTCACTTTGAGTCTGTGTTTGTCTTGTTGAGCTAGGTGGGTTTGCTGTAGACAGCATATTGTTGGGTTGTGTTTTCTGATCCATCTTCCTACTCTGTGCCTTTTAATAGGTGAATCCAGGCCATTGACATTTACTGATATCAAAGACTGAAGATATTTTAACACCATTCTTGTATATTTTTGGAGTGTTCTGATAGATGGCACGTTTATGGTGGTCTGGCTGTTTATAGGAGAACTTTCAGAATTTCTTTCAGGGCAGGCTTGGTGATAGTTGATTCTTTCAACTGTTGTTTGTCTGAGAAGGTTTTTATGCCCCCATCTAGTCTGAATGATATCTAGCAGGATACAGTCGTCTTGGTTGAAAGACTTTCTCATTGAGCACTTGTTAGATATCTTTCCATTCTCTTCTGGCCTTTAATGTTTGTGTGGAGAAGTCTGCTGCTAATCTTATGGGTTTTCCTCTGTAGGTGACTGTTTTTCTCTTGCAGCCTTCAGGATCCTTTCTTTATCTTTATCCCTTTCCATTCTAAATATGATATGTCTTGGTGTCTTTAAGTCTGGATTAATTCTGTTTGGGACCCTCTGAGCTTCTTGAACCTTTATGTCTTTGATGTTAACTAGACTAGAGAAGTTCTCAGGTATTATGTCCTGAAGAATGATTTCTTCCCCTCCCTCTCTTTTTTCCTCTGGTAAGACAACAATGTGTATATTGTTTTTTCTGAAGTCATCCCATAGGTCTCTGTTGTTGTTTTCAGTATCTCTTAATCTCTTTTGAGATCTCTTACTTCCTTTTTAGTTGTCTCTAATTCATCCTTGATCTTGCTAATTCTGTCTTCAGCCTCATTTATTCTATTCTCTCTCCCCTCTACTGTTTTCTGGAGTTCATCTATTTTGGTACCCTGTTCTGATATTGTTTTAGCTTGTTCAGATAGTTGTGTCCTTAGCTCACCTATTTCAACTTTCAGCTCTCCAATAACCTTGAGAGAATTAGTGTTTTCTTCCAGAGTCTCATTTGTTGATTCTACATTTCTGATGACAATTTTTTCAAATTCTTTACTCACTCCTTTGATTATTTCCTTAAGTAGTATTTGGATGTTGGCCTACTTATTTTGTGTGTCAAACTTTGGGGGGCTTTTAGCTTGACTCTTGTCCTGGGTCATTTCTCCAATAATTCTTCCTGTTGGTTTAACCATTCTATATAGTATGTTATGATGTCCCCTCTCTCAGTTATTTTCAAATTACTGATCACTCCTACCTGGACTGACTTGTGTCTAAGTGAGGTAATTAAATGGTTCACAGTTGTGGAAATTGACAGTTGTTTTGATATTATTTTAATCCCTGAGTTGGAGCACAGTGATCTAGAAGTCTCTTTTGTTCTTTTTCTTCTCTGTAGACTAAGGGAGCCTGAGGACTTTTAAACTATAAGTAGGCTTCCTAGCTTAATCACTGACTCCTGATGAAGAGATAAATCAGGGTGGGGCAGAGATAATCCAGTGGTTATGCGTAGAGATTCACAGCCCCACCACTAGGCCATTGAGGTATAGATCTCCTGAGTTTCGTCGTTAGTTCTCTGTCCCCTGGTGTCAGCACAGGGTCTCCCTGCTGCTGCTCTAGATTCTGAGGGCAGTAGCAATGGAGACTCACAGTTGCATTTGTTGAGTATTAGGGGAGTCCTCTTCTTCCTTCAAAAGGAAATAGACTGGAAGTGGTGTCTCAACTGGTAAACTGCCCGACTGTTACCAGCCACTTAATCTCTCCCTAGGCTTCTCTCTGTCCATGAGCCACATGTGTTTGCACTCACTGGTGATTTGGTGGGTTCCTAAAGTCATTCTAGTCCTGTCTTGTTTCAGTCCCAGGTTGTCTCCCTTGGTATTCCTAGTTGACCCAGGAGAACAGGCTGCTGCGTTCCCATAGACTCAGAATGTGATCCATCACATAGACTTGGAAAAATACTAGAATCTTCATTTTATGTCCATATCATTCTATAAATAAGTGATAATCAAGTGATGAGTAAAAGCAAATGACTAAATAAGAAATATCTACCTATTAGTATTTCTTAGAAACACCTACCCAAGGATGACCTCACCAATGTGTCCCACCTCCCCAGAGTCCTTTCCCACTAAGGAAAGATCAAAACAGGGCAGGCGTATGGACCACCATGCCAAAATCCATTTTCAGCAGAGAAGTAATTACAGAAGCCAGACCTTTCATCTTCTGCACCCCATAAAGATCTTTTGTCCATACTTCCAGAGGGATGAAGAATAAGGAGCCTTCCAGTGGAGGGGTAGTGGTGGAACTGTATGGAACTGTACCCCTCTTATCCAACAATCTTGTCAATCACTAAAAAGAAAAAAGAAAGAAAAAGAAACATCTGCCCAAGACCAAAACCCATTATCTTACTTCTTTTAATTTAATACTTTTAAAAATGTTATTAATGTAACAGAAAACACTAAGCAGAACTTGGACTGGAGTTGGTGTATTGAATCAAAGTAAAAAACTCTGGAGTGGGTGGGTAGGGGAGTTCAGGTCCTGGAACAAGATTACAGAGGACCTAGTAGGGGTTGTATTGTTGTGTGGAAAACTGAGAAATTCTATGCATATATAAACTACTGTATTTACTGTCAACTGTAAAACATTAATCCTCCAGTATATATATATGATAACAGGGGTATAACTCCACATGGTTCCTACCACTAGAGTTCTTTATCCCCATTCCCACCATTGGAAGCCAAACTGATCTCTCAAGGTTGCAGATATGGTTGACTATTATGTCTATACTATCTGTCTATATTGGTATATATTTGCCCTTTTACTGATTTATTAATGATCAAGAAGACCATAGGATAAGAGGGGTACAATTCCACACAATTCCTACCACCAGAGTTCCACATTCCATCCCCTCCATTGAAAGCTTTCTTATTCTTTATCCCTTTGGGAGCATGGACCCAGGATCATTATGGGGTAGAGAAAGTGGAAGGTCTGGCTTCTGTAACTGCTTCTCTGCTGGACATGGGCATTGGCAGGTAAATCCATACTGCCAGCCTGTTTCTATCTTTCCCTAGTGAAAGAGAGCTCTGGAGAGGTGGGCTTCCCTGAAGCATTGGTGTGATCATCTACCCACGGAAGTCAGGCTGGCATCATGGTAGCATCTGCAATTTGGTGGCTGAGAAGCATTAAGATATAAAGCATAACGATTTGTTAAATAATCAGGAGCCTAAAGGTAAGAATATATCAGCTAATATTTGGGGTCTCCATTTTGAAGATGGTTAGTAGGTCTATTTTTGGTATTCTCCAAGGGGCCCATAACTTTACTATATTTTACCTGAGTCCAACAGCTAACATGCAGGTGGTCTAAAGGTATTGTCTGGGGAGATGGTGTCAGAGTTGGAAATACGACTAGAAAGCTGGACCAGGGAAGAGAACAGCCCCCAAATATGTAATAGATATAGATATAGATATAGATATAGATATAGATATAGATATAGATATAGATATAGATAGATATAGATAGATATTGTTAACTGTAAACTCCATTGGTCTGATCTGGAGCCCATATTCAACACAGGATCCTATGTAACCTCTGTATCCCTGTAGGTCTGAGCTCGCATTTCACAGTCATTGCTAGGAACATTCTAGGCTGCATCTCTCTTCCTTTCTAAGTCACACCTCCACTTACTACTACTTCTGAGTGTTTTTCCTTCCTTCCTCTTCTCTCTCTGGGTCTTGATGGAGGTGGAGTTCAGAGCTCTCTGATCATCTCCTCCTATCATTTCTCTCCCTCTGGAAAAATGGAACAAAATTTTTTGGGGTGCAGAAGGTGTGAGTTCTGGCATCTTTAAGTGCTTCTCCAGTGGACATGGGTGTTGGCAGGTCAATCCATACCCCCTGGCCTGCTTTTCTCCTTCCATAGTGGAGGAGGGCTCTGGGGAGGTGAAGGTTCCAGGGTATATTGGTGAGGTTGTCTGCCCAGGGAAGTCATAATGGAATCATGATAGCATCTGTAATTTTGTAGCTGAAAAGCAGTAAAATATAAAGCAGGAAAAAATGATTTATGAACAGGAACCAAAAATTAGGGGGAAAAAAAGTTAGGAATAGGGATCTTAGGGTGGAAAAAAGCTAGGAAGTCTATTTTAGGTATGATCCAAGGGGCCCATGATTTGTGTAGTGTTTGCTTCAGTTTGATAGCTAACATGGAGGTGGAAAAAAATATTTTCTGAGAAAATAGTGTCAGAGTTAAGAATAGGGTTAGAAGGTTGCATTTCAGTAGAGAGTGGCTCCCAAACTTGAAGAAAATCTATTAATAAAGTTAACTGTTCATCTCATCAACCTGACTCAGGGCCCATATCTATTCATGTTTAGCACAGGAACCTAGCAATCTCCATGGTCACAGCTGAGAACCATCTAGGCTGCACTCATTTCAGGACCAGTCTTCATAGAGTAGCAGGGTAGGATGACCCAGTCTCCTTTCAGAGAGTGGGGCAATCCTTACCTTTGATACTTTCTTTATAGGGAGGAAAAATTCCTGTAGAGGCCCATAACAGAGCTTATGCCAATGTTCCTGATGGAAGGGACCAGTGACGGTAAAAAGAGGGATCTATTAGAGGTCTGGGCCTATCATATCTGTATTGAAATCCAAGGATTCCCTGACTAGGGCCCTAGATGATAGGGGTGGTCTGGTATTGACCAAAAAGGCCATCATTAAAAGAGCCAGTCTTTTGCACTTAGCCATCTTTTATAGTCCTTTTTTATCTGACAATCTCAGACTTTCTCCCAGTTGTTAAAGCATTGAGCATCGTTTGTTGGATCCAAACCAGTATTGGGTTTATGGAGCCTGCCTTCTTTGGGAATTTTTACTAGATCTCCAAGCTTATTTGGTCTAAGTCCAATCAGTTAGAGAATCTATGATGCCTTCCTTAGGCCCTTATACTAGGACCCCAGGCTTATTAGGTATAAGCACCATCTCACTTTTCTATTGCAACATCCTTCCCACTTCCCCCTTTCTGTTAGAATCTTCCAGTACAATTAGTCTAATCTGGTTAGCCTCCTTTGCCTACTGTAGGCTTCCTATTTCCCTCAAAATATGTTGAAACTTGCACTCACAGAATGTAAACTCCTGTAAAACCCAAACACTTCTCATATCACACCACTTCTGTGTACTACTCTTCTCTCCAGCAGCTCTGAACTGCTTATAGTTGACATTACATATGCCATCTCTCATCTCCATTCATTTTCTAATTTTGTTATTTCTTTTCCTGGTATGCCACTCTTCCCTCAACATCTCCCACCCTTTGCCTAAGTCCTATTCATTCTTTGATGTGCAGCACAAGTAAAAATTTTCCTTGAGGAATTTTTTTTTCTAGATGTCTCTCAGCACAGTTTAATTCCAATAAGTACCTTCTCAGTACATACCCAGCTAGGGAAGGTGCCTTTTCCACAGAACCTTCTAGGATATGGGATAAGTCATTGTCCCATAAACTATCTTTCTGCGTTATGAACCCAAAATGACAGCCACCTGCTCATGCCTATATTCTTAACTATTTATTAATCTCTGAAGAACTGGTGTTCTACTCATTTCTACATCACCAGTTTCTAAGGTCAAATCTTAGCAAGAACTGAATGTCTAATGAATGGGTGAATGGTCTGGTGATCTTGATGTGATTTAATGAGGGAAAATAAGGAGACACAGATAAATCCCAGTCTGAATGGCTGAGCATTGATATATGTCATAAGCATGGAAATTATAGAATAAATGATGACTTAGTAAACAGATGGCTACCCCATCAGGTGGTTTTTACTAAGCTGTTAGATCATGTACATATCTGGAACCCATGAAAGAATTCATCTGCATGTTAAGGTGGTTGTCTCTGGTTTTTGTTTGCTTGTTGTTTTTTTTTCTATAAACAATGAACTTGATCAACAGTGTACTAATGGAAGAAGGACAAATGCCAAGTGATCTTATTTATATGTGGAATATAGAGAAGCAAAGCAAGGGAAAAGACAATGTCAAAGGGGAACAAGCACTTAGATTAACTGCATAACTGAGGTCACAAAAGGAAGAAAGCAATGGAGGTTGTAAGGAGATCCAGCAGGCTTTGGTGAAGGGTTACTGGTAGTTCGATGGCAGTGTAGTGTGGTAACATACATCTGGAAGAGGTTAAAAAACATCATATGTGTAACACAAACAGCCTTGTAAGCCAACATTAACTCAATAAAAACGAGAAATTTGGGGGAAAAATTGGAAAAATTCATGTAGACAAGAGATATAATTTAGGGAATTACTACAGTGGGAAAATTCCCCCAAAGAAAGATCTAGAATGAGAAAATCTTTCTGGGGCGAGAACTCTGAAGAATATTGGCATTGAATTGTAGGCAGAGAAAGGTCATTTCATACAAATAACAAATTACAGAGGAGGGTGGCCTGGGGGAATAAGAGTTGCTCCATCAGAGTGTGGTGTCACCCAACCAAGAGAAGAATGTATTCTAAGAACAATGACCAGTGGTGGGGTTGATAGCATAATGGTTATGCAAACAGACTCTCATGCCTGAGTTTCCCAGGTCCCAGGTTCAATCTCCCACACCATCATAAACCAGAGCTGAGCAGTGCTCTGGCAAAATAAATAACTATCAGGGTTGCCAAAAGCAGCAGTCATGTCACACTTGTGAAACAATAGGCACGGCCCTTTATAATCAGCCCTTGTCTGTATTTGCCACCAAAACTCCTTGCATTATAGATTCCAGAATGTCTACATAGGTAGGAATCTCAGACTAAACTATGAACTTATTTTTGCCCTCTCCATCTACTTAGTCATTTGTTCTACAAGTGGTTATAAACCAATTGCAGCTGGATTTTTTTTTAATTTTTTTATTTAAGAAAGTATTAATTAACAAAACCATAGGGTAGGAGGGGTACAATTCCACACAATTCCCACCACCCATTCTCCATATCCCATCCCCTCCCCTGATAGCTTTCCCATTCTCTATCCCTCTGGGAGCATGGACCCAGGGTCATTGTGGGTTGCAGAAGGTAGAAGGTCTGGCTTCTATAATTGCTTCCCCGCTTGCAGCTGGATCTTAACCTCTTATAAAGCCTTCCTAACCTTCCTAACCCTATCCAGTGAAATGCGATGGTTACTCCCTCCACTCTTCATGACTTACATATGACCTCTAATATAGTATTTTGTTCCCATGAATATATATTTTTTCACAAGACTAAGTTATCTCCATAATGCCAAAGGCAAACACAGGTTCTGGCATCAAATCAGAAGCCTGTATATTTTGTTGGATGAGAAAGAATCAGCAAAGGACTTTGCACATTAGCATCACTATGAGAATAAACCAATAGAAGTGCCAAAAATCAAAATCTCATTTGCTGAATCTTGGTTAGTTGAGATTTTCCTGGAAACGTCTGAGTTAATGTTATATGGGATACATTAAGTGAGCTTTGCCCTGCTCTGTAGGCACTTTTGATTGTAGTTGCAAATGAAGTCATCTAGATGAGCTGAAGTACCTTTAGAAACATCCACTTGTGTTAAGGCTGCCAAACTGCCTTTCCCTTGCCCCCACTGCACCAAGGGCATCTCATAAATGTTAAATAATCATAATGACCATGCTCATAGGGGTGTCAGTGGTCGTAAAAGCTGACTTTTATGGATGCTTCCCTGAATTTCCTGGTGGGTGGTTAGGAACTGAGCAGTCCTGATGGCCAGAGGTCTCCATACTAGCTGCATCTGAGAGGCCTATAAGCTTGGGTGGCAGGAAGGGGATCCAATCCCAAACTGGGACGCCCAACCAGTGATTGATTGAGGGAGGCCACCCACACTGAGACTTCTGGAATCCATTGGTGAGTCACAGGCCAAAGGATTATGTCTTCAATATGGGCCATCAGACCTGATACAGAGGTATTTCCTGCTAACAGCTTCAGGGGAGCCATCCTTAATGAGAGCAATAGCCTATAGGTACAACAAATAGCCAAGGGAGAGAGACAGAATAATCTTATTTGCACCTCTTAGAACACGACTTCCTAAATCTCGTCTCTTCAATTTTATACTTTTCAGCAGGCCTTGGTTTACATTCATATCCATTCATTTCATGTACATTAATTGAATACCTAGAATAAGTATTAAAAATACAGAGAGAAGTAAAACAAGACTCCCACTCTTACTAGGTCAACTGGAGAGACATCATGGATCAATTCCTATGTAATATGTTCAATAAATATAGTCCTGGGGAATTGTATAAATGGAAGAAAATCAATAGGAGGGGGTGGACATTTGCATTATTGAAGTATAAATGGAATTCTACTGTGCAAGAAAAAGGGAAGAGAGGAAAAGGCTTTATTCTAAAATTTATTTATTATTAATGAGAAAGTGGAGAAAGAACCAGACATCCCTGTGGCATGTGGGGTGCTAAGATTCAAATTCAGGACCTCATGCATAACCAGCCCTGCATGCTATGGCTGTACCACCTCCCCAGCCACTTGAAGAAGCATTTTAATTAATAATATTCATAGTGTGAGAGAAGTAATTGCTAGAATGAGTATCAGCAGCATGGAAATCTTGCTTAATTTCAGGGGGCACCATTCACCTCAGAGTCTATATGGATTCATGTAGTTCCTAACCTGGTGGTGATGTGAGCTTCTTGGTCCTGGTCAGAAGAGTGGGGTGCCATGCTTATCTCTCCTGTCAACTAGTTGCAGGCATTGAATGATGTTCTTCCTGTTTTACAGGTTCTCCAAGTGTAGAATAAATTTTCTTTAAAAGGCATGACACTATACTCCTAAGATTTATAGTGCTATAAATCAACATTACCTCAGTTTTTTAAGTTTAGAATAAAGAAGCTGGCCTGGACACCTCTCCTAGTCAGGGAATTCTTGAATTCTCCCATAGATACTATGGGCTTAGACCTCTAACAGATCCCTCTCTCTACCATCACTGGTCATATCCAACAAGAATGTCATCATAAGCCCTTTCTCATTAATAATAAATAAACTTTAGAATAATGCCTCCTCCTACTAGGAAATAGTATTAAGTGTACATGTCACTTAGAAAGGAAGTGAAGGCAGGACTGTAGAAAAAAAACAGACAAAAATATAGATATAGATGATAAAGATATAGGTATAGACACAGATTGCTATAGATAATAAAGTCAACCCATATATGTGGCCTTGGGAGAGCTATTGCAATTTCCAATGGAAGAGATGGGGACCCAGAACTCTGGTAGTGGGAACAATATGGAATAATACTGCTATTATCTTACACTTTTGTAAATCAATATAAAATGACTAATAGAAATATAAAGTAAAAGAAACTGGCCTGGATAGCTTGCAAGTATTCTTTCTAGAGTTCTCTATGAATCAAGATGATATGACATAGGGAAAAAAGTTTGTCATATCAAGACTGAAATAGGCATTGTCTTTAGAATAGAGATTTTAATCTTACTCTTGACTCTTAATTTATATACATTTTTTACATAAGGTGGCTGCTGGTTAAACAATGATGCATTAGATATAAAGGCTAAATGAGAAATTAATGATCATCTAACTCTACTGGTTCATTTTAGAGATGAAACTAAGACCCTGACACAGAAAATGATTTGCCCAAAGGGAAATTGAGTCAGGACCTAGACTTGGGCCAGGATAGAAGTAATCTTTGTTACAAGCTAACTAGTTACCAAGTTTGATCTGAACTCTCTCCAAGGCACAGTAACTACCCTGATATTTCTTTGACATACTTGACTTCTTAACTTTTCGTCGTAAATTAAATCTATTCATTGTTTTAGACAGATAGCCAGGGTATGCCAAGCACTGCTCAACCAAAAATAAAGGATAAATCCAAACATGATTCCAGTTCCTCTCTTCCTCCCTCTCATTCTCTTTCTCTTATTGCAGTTCCAAAACATGTTCCCCTCCCCATCCTCAATGACCTATTTCAGAGACACACCCTTTGTTACCTGAGTGCTTGCCTTAGTTGTCTAACTAGTCCCCCTCCTCACCCCCATCTATCTTCTTCATGGTGATTTTGACTCTCCCCTGCTCAACGGCAAGCCATGGGCCCTCCTACGCCTATCAGATAAAACCCAAACTCCTCAGTATGGCACACCATGCTGTGATTCCCCCCACCCACCTACCACTGTTTATCTTCACAAGAGTGCAAGATTATTATTTATGGCTCTACAAATATGCCTTCACTCAGGCTATTATGCATGGAATGCTTCCCCCACACTCATATACAACCACCTGGTACATCCATCCAACCATTCAGCCATGTATTCATCTCCTCAGACTTCCATAGCTAAACTCTACAAGATAGGTGGCTTGAAAAACAAAACTTTATGTTTTTCAAAATTCTGAAGTTTAGTCGTTTAAGACCAAGGTGTGGCAGGTTCAGTTTCTGGCAAAAGCCTCTATCTTACAGATAACTTCTGGCTCCCCATGTTCTCAAGTAATTTTTCCCACATGTATGCATGGAGAGAGAGCTTTCTGGACTCTCTTTTTGATAGAGACACCAGTCACATCAGATCAAAACCCCATCCTCATAACCTCATTTAGCCTTCATTACCACCCCAAATGCATTGTCTCCAAATAGAGTAACATTCAAGGTTATAGCTTCAACATATAAAATTGGAGGAAAGGAACAAAATTCAATCCCTAGCATCTTCATTAGAGTTTCTCTTTCTCTGTACTGTGATTATTCTCATGTCAATTTTCTCCACAGTCTTCTGAGCTCTTAAGAATTCTTGGAATCGTCTATGTCTTCTGTCACTGAGGACTGATAATACAGCCTGGTTTTTTGAGGCGTGAGGTCTATAAAATGTGCCTGGCACTCACTGAGAATTAAAAATTAGATACCAAGTGAATTTAGAAATAAGTCTCTGGTTCTCAGGTCTCTGGGACCTAGTATTTAAGTTTCCAAGCTTCACTGTCTCTGAATTCAATAAAGTTGCAGTGAAACAAAAGCAACCTGGGAATTAGAAAGACAATGGGCTGAGTTGTACTCCAACTTCTCACTTCACTTGGGGCCTTAGTAATTCCTTGTATGTCAAAGAGCTTATACCACAGTCACTAGAGGTTGTTTTAAATAAGTAATTAGATAACCTGAAAATAGATTATTTGTTCCCTTGTTTATTGTCTGTGTTCCTATCAAAACTTTAAGTTCCATGAAGAAGGGCCCATGGTGGCTAGGAAAGTGGCTCAATAGTAGAGCACATAGTCTTTGCATGTGTCAAGTTCTGGATTCAGTCACAAGAATCACGTATGACAATGTGGTAAGTTCTCTGATCTCTCTCTCTCTCTCTCTCTCTCTCTTGCCCTCAAACAAATTTTTTAATAGAAATGGGATTTTTGTCTTGATCAGGCTGAATCCCAGGTTTTCTAAAATACTATTTGGAAATCAATAGATACTCAGTAAATATCTGTTGATCCAAAGAATCTAATGCCTTAGACAGCCTGAAAGAATGACTCCTGGTATTCATTAGTAAGTTTTCCCTGTTGTGACAATTGCTATTATAAGTGAGGCTTAAATAAATAATGAAGATATAGAAAAAGCCAATTATCAGAAGATGCTAGCATTGTTAGTTTTATTCAGGAAAACATCACCAGTCAGCTTGATCATTATCCTAAATAATTATTTTTTGTTTTTTCCCTTTCTTTTATAATTCTTAAGTTAGCGATTGAACAGCAGTCTACATAGTCATGAGATCTCAGGGGGATGATTTTACACCCAACATGATGTGTTTAAGTCACTAAACCCTCTAGCAAAATATTATGCTACCACACTTCTCAGAGAGTTTGAGTGAAAAAAATTTTGGCAAGTTCCTTTACTTTAATCATTTCTATTCTACATATGAGTAAAACTATCCGGAAGTTACCCATCACCTCTTTATTTGTTTCATTTAGCATGATAATCTCCAGTTTTATCCATTTTATCCCAAATAATACAATGTAATCTTTATTGGTTGCAGAGTAGTATCTCATTGAATATAATCCATAGTTATCGTCATTATTATTATTACTATTATTATTTTGCCACCAGGTTTACCTCTGGGACTTGGTGCCTGCTTGACAGATCTACTGCTCCCAGAAGCCATTTTCTGTTTGTTTGTTTTTTGTTTTTTGATAAGATAGAAAATGAGAGGGAAGGAAGAGATAGTGAAGGAGAAAGAAAGACACCTGCAGCATTATTTCACTGCTTGTGATGATTCCCCCCTGCTGGTAAGGAGCAAACAGGCTCCAACCCAGGCCCTTACATATATTAAATCCTTTCTGGAAAAAAAAATCTATTATTGATTAATTAATTTATTTGATAGAGACAGAGGAATCAAGAGGGGAGTAGAAGATAGAGAGGGAGGAAGAGTGACACCTACAGCAGTGTTTCAGCACTTGCATAGCTCTCCCCCAGCAGTTGGTGACTGGGGGTTTGAACTGGGGTGCTTGAGCATCAGAACATGTACACCCTACCAGTTGTGCCTCCCATCTCCTATTCCAAGCCAGCCACGTGTATCCTTTTGAATTAGTGCTTTGATATCCTTTGGAAATATGCCCAGGAGTTGTACTGTTGGAGAATAAAGTATCCATTTTTCAGGGGCTGGGTGGTAGCACAGCGGGTTAAGTGTACATAGCACAAAGCGCAAGGACTGGAGTAAGGATCCTGGTTAGAGCCCCCAGCTACCCACCTGCAGGGGGTCGCATCGCAATCGGTGAAGTAGGTCTTCAGATGACTGTCTTTCTCTCCCCCTCTCTGTCTTCCCCTCCTCTCTTGATTTCTCTCTGTCCTATTAACAACAACAGCAGCAGCAACAACAATAACAACCATAACAAGGGCAACAAGGCAACAACAAGAGCAACAAAATGGGAAAAATAGCCTCTAGGAACAGTGGATTTCTAGTGCTGGCACCAAGCCCCAGTGATAACCCTGGAGGCAAATAAATAAGTAAATAAAGTATCCATTTTTTCTTTAAGGAATGTCCATCCTGTTTCCTATAGGTGCTGCACCAGTTTGAATTCTCAACAGAGTTCCTTTTTTACCACATCGTCACCAACACTTGTCATTACCTGTTTTGTTGGTGTACGCGCCATTCTTACAGGTGTGAGGTGGCATCTTATTATGGTTTTGATTTGCAATTCTCTAATGATAGGTAATGTGGAATATTTCTATAAACTAGTAAACTATCTGAATATCTTCTTTAGAGAAATGTCAAGTCAGATCTCTTGCCCACATCTTTTTGTCTGAATACTCATTTTGTTTATCTAACATGAGGTAGAAAAAAAAAATCCGTTGAGAGAGACACAGACAGAGACAGAGAGAGAGAGAGAGAGAGACAGAGAGAGAGAGAGACAGAGAGAGAGAGCCCAGGACATCATTCCAGTACTTGAGGTTCCCGGATGGAATGAGAGAAATCTTGAGCATGCAAGTGTTGTGCTCTGTAAGTTGAGCTCTTTAAAAAAAAATTAACTTAGAATAAAGAAATATAAGAAAGAAAGGCCAGGCAATGGCACACGTGGTTAAGCATTCACATTACAGTGCACAAGCACCCAGATTCAAGCCCTTGTTCCCCATCAGCAGGGAAAAAGCTTCACAAGTAGTGAAACAGGGCTGCAGGTCTTTATCTTCCACTCTTGTCTTTCTCTATCTTCCACTCTTTCTCTATCTTCCACTCTTGTCTCGTTTCTTTACGTCTCTATCCAATAGTAAATAAATAAAAATATTTAAAAATAGGGGAGTCAGGTGGTAGTGCAGTGGGTTAGGTACAAGTGACGCAAAACACAAGGACCAGAGGAAGGAGGTTTGAGGTCCCTGCTCCCCACCTGCAGGGGAGTCGCTTTACAGGCAGTGAAGCAGGTCTGCAGGTGTCTTTCTCTCCCCCTCTCTGTCTTCCCCTCCTCTCTCCATTTCTCTCTGTCTTATCCAACAACAACAACATAAATAACAATAATAACTACAACAATAAAACAAGGGAATAAATAAATATTTTTTTAAATTTTAAAAAATAATTTAAAATAAATATAGGGTAGGGAAGAAGGACTGGGTAGGAGGAAAGAAAAAAGACAAAATCCAAAGTCAGGCAATAATAATAACAAAAAAATAATAGTTACAATCATCACTGAAAACCTCCAATCTAAAGGCAAAGTTAAATAGGAACCCCTGTGAAAATTGGCATTATGTTTCTAGTGACTGAGATAGAATACAGTATATTTATTTATTGTTCAGCAGCTTCCTTACCCTCTCCAGGGAGTGGAGTGTTACTGGGCCCTGAAAGAAGACCCCTTCAGTCAGCTGCTTAAGAAGGGCAGCCAGAGCTGTCATCAGACAACCTCAAATCATGTCAAGCCTCCGTCTCCTCCAGCCTGGAGCTGAAATGTCAACCCCTCCAACTCAACTCTGAACTCTTCACCCCAAACAATTGAGTAAAACCCTATCAAAAAAAAAAAAAAAACCCAATAAGCCTGTTTGGTCTGACCTTGACAATTGTAGCTAAATGCCTTCTGAAAGAAATCTATCATTTGTAAATGGCTCACACTGATGGCTGAGGGATTCAGGGAGCATTAGACTAAATTCCAGCGCCTAAGAGCTGGCAGAAGACCCCAGGACTCACTGGACAGACTCTTCATCACAGATAAGAAACTGAGGTGCAGAGTTATTATTATTGTTAAAGGGAGTCCCTTCCAGTGGCCTAGCTTCCTGCACAGTCCGTTTCACATAGTTGCCAACCCAGTGACTCTAACTTGTGATTCAAGAATAGAGCCTGGTGGTTTGGTTTGCTGCTTTACCATGTACACAACTCACCAGCCCGGCATTCCCTCCATTGAAGGAAGCCTTGGTTCTGTGGTCTCCTACTCTCCCTATCTCCCTGTCTATCAAGAAGAAAACACACACACACACACACACACACACACACACACACACACACACAACAAAAACAAAAAGACTAGAGCACAGACTCCAGTTCACAGACTTTGTTTCAGTTTCTCATTTTGTTTGCACTATGGGAACTTAGGCAAGTGACTTCACCTCTCTCAGCCCCAATTTCAACCTCTGCAGGTCAGGATAATAGGATTTATCTCAAATGTGTGCGGTCCAGATTAAGTGAGATAGCATTTACTTTAAAGCTTGAATTTTTAGTGCTTTACAAATAAGTTTTTGTGTGTTTTCCTAGCTCCTTTTCCCTTTCTTTCTCTTCCTTCTTTTCTTTCTCCTTTCTTACGCTTCTTTCATGCTTTGCTTTTAACAGGAACTGAGACAAATGCAAGAAAGTATAACACAGGGCCCTTGTTCAAAGGAAGTTAATCTCCACAAAGTGTGAGATTTTTGTCATATATAAAATGTGAAGATAGAGGCTGAGCACTAGTGCACCCAGTTGAACATATGTTACTATGATAAAGGACCCAGGTTCTTGTTTCTGGTCACCACCTGCCTGGAGGAAGCTTCATGAGTGGTGAAGCAGTGCTGCAGATGTCTCTCTCTCCAATTCTAGCTCCTTCCCCACTTTTCAGTTTCTCTCTGTCCTGTCAGTAAAAAATAAAAATAAAATAAAATAAAATATGAAGATGGGTAACTCCAGGCCCATGCTCTCCTGACCTATTTCTATGTTGTTGCACAAGTTTTAGATGCATTCAACCAAAAATACTAATAACCCCTCTGGCCCACAGCCAGGAACATATTATAAGGAGACTCAGATAGCCATGACTTGTTCTCAAGGGGCTCATAGAAAATTCCAGATGAATACTAGAGAAAAAAAATCCTAAGCATGAAATTTACATCAATGTTTTTAAGGGTTCAGAAGTTGTACAGAGGAAGGGAGAAACAGCCACACCAGGGTCCAGTGATGAAATAGTCAAAGGGGGAAATCCAAGAAGTAGTGTAGTTCTCCTTGTCTAATAAAAAAAAAATGTCAAAAGGAAGTAGAAGTTCAGCAGTCAGGGCAAACTATCTCTGGTTCCAAATATTCTGAAGAGAATCCATTACATTTATTCTTTTTTCTGGTAGGGAAAAATAAAAAAGAGAAGAAAGAAAGGAAAGAGAGAGAAAGCCAAAGAAAAAGAGAAGAGGGCAGGGATCATAGTATAATGGTTATGCAAACAGACTCTCATGCCTGAGGTTCCAAAGTCCCAGGTTCAATCCCTTGCACCACTGTAAGCCAAAGCTGAATAGTGCTCTGGTAAGAAGAGAGACAGAGAGAGACAGAGAGAGACAGAAGAAACTGTAAGAGTTGGAAATAAGAAGGAAAGAGAGCAGCTATATCTGGTTTATATTTCTGTGACTAAACATTATAACTAGTCCCTTCAGGTAGTTATTACATGATTGAAGAAAAGAAGGTTAAGGGAATAGGAAGAGAAAAGAAAGGAAGGGACTAAGAAAGAAGAAAGGGGAAAAGAAGAAGAAAGGGAAAAGAAAAAAGGGTTGGAAGAAAGTTGCTAAACAGATGTTCTCCATTAAAAGAAAAAGTGAGATAACTAAAACCAAGAAATGGATGCCTAATCAAGGTCATACGTAAAATAAAATAAAAAATAGTGCTAAGTTGGAGAATTAAAAGTCCAAAAGGCTCCACTCAAGAATGAATCAGTCCAAGCTTCTAGTTGAGAGAGAAAGGAATGAGTGTCTAGAAAGAGGCGGTGAAGGTTCCAGATGCCACCAGGATGCTGGCTAGGCTTCCCTGGATTGAAGACCCCACCAATGTGTCCTGGAGCTCAGCTTCCCCAGAGACACACCCTACTAGGGAAAGAGAGAGGCAGACTGGGGGTATGGACCGACCAGTCAACGCCCATGTTCAGCGGGGAAGCAATTACAGAAGCCAGACCTTCTACCTTCTGCAACCCTCAACGACCCTGGGTCCATGCTCCCAGAGGGATAGAGAATGGGAAAGCTATCATGGGAGGGGGTGGGTTATGGGGATTGGGTGTTGGGAATTGTGTGGAGTTGTACCCCTCCTACCTTATGCTTTTGTTCACTAATCCTTTCTTAAATAAAAAATTTAAAAAAAAAAAAAAAAAAAGAAAGAGGTGGTGACTAGCCCACACTCACACAGTGAGGGCGAGGCCAAGTTCCCAGGCCTAAGAGCCAGCCTTTCCCACCTGAATTCTATTTACCCATCAAGTCACATGCAGCTACTAACCTGACACAGCCTGGTAAGGCCTCAGATTACTCTTCCCTCAAACACAGATTTTCCCTCTTAATTGTAATCTTTAAGTGACTTTCATCACTTCATTGGTATTTTGTCCAGAAGAGAAAGAGCTCTTAACCACACCAGCTACCACAGCCTAACGGTGAATCAATAGATTCCCATATAGGTCTCACGAAGACTCAGAACTTTCCCACTGCTCATCTGAGGGATACCCAGCTTCAAAAGAGGAATAGATTTCTTTCTAGTCAGTGTGGTCCTTGGCAACAGATTGAGGGAAAGCATCACAGTTCCTGTAGCACAGTGATCATGACCAAGTAAAAACTACTCTTTTCCCCCAAATAGAATCAGGCAGGTGGCTGGTAGGAAAAAGACTCCTTCAAATTCCTGAGCACTAGTGCTGGGCATTCATATTAAGGTTCAAAGCAAATTTTATAGAAATAATCCAGATTTTCCCATTTCTCAAAGGAATTTTAGACATACTGTATCCTTCGGGGCCCTATACAATGCCAAAGGAAAGGTAGAACAGAAAGCAATGTGCTGTTTTGCTTTAGTTTTTCCCCCAGGGTTAGCACTGAGGCTTGGTAGCTGCACAATGACTGCTCCCAGCAGCCATTTCTTTATCTTGCTTTTTTTTTTTTTTTTTGTCTTTTCTTATCTCCTCTCCTTCTCTTTCTCTCTCTCTCTCTCTCTCTTTCTCTCTTTCTCTCTCTCTCCCCCTCTCCAGAAATTGGGAGTGAAGGGGAAGATGGAGAGAGAGACCTACTTCACCACTCATGAAACTTTCTCCATGCCGGCAGGGACTGGGGACTCGAATGTGGGTCCTTGCACACTGCAGTATGTGCACTTAACAAGATGCACCATTGCCCAGTCCCTAATTACACCTTTGATACAGTAATAGATGTTTGAAGACCATCAGGACCTCATGAGAATGTAAACTTCTCAAGGGCAAAGAATTGGGTCTGTTCAAGACCATTTCTCTAGTGTTTATAACACTAAACATGTATCAGGCCCACTAAATATTTGCTTATATTATACTCAGAATAAATTCAGAATTAAATGGTATTCATTCATTCATAGCACATTGCTTCTGCCGAGCTGTCTAACTTCATCTTTCTTCAATTTTCCACATATGGCACCCACAAGGCCCCATGAAGAAGCTCCTTCAATAGCCTACAGGTTTTGTACACACTAATTCCTTCTAGAACTACCTGAGCATTCCTATCTCAGTCTTGATATTGAGGGCGGTTGCACTCAGATATGCCAGATATGCAGATTGTTTGCCAGGCCAACGACCACCCCAGGGAACAACTGAGTACACAAGTACCTGCTTGGACTCTGATTACCAAAATATGGCTGCTGGGTGTGAGGGCGATCTGGCTGTGAAGTCTGTCACCCCATTGATCGCCAGGGTTGATTCGGCTGATCTGGCTGGCTAGGCGGGTGTCCCCTTCCTCCCTCACTGCTCCCTCCCAAGCTGCTCACTCAGTCTAAGAGGACAGCCTCCCCCGAATATAGACTGACCCCGGTCCTCGATCAAGGGTATATGAGTAGCTGCACTTCCCTGCTAGAACCTCCAAACAAGCTCTCAAGGTCCAAAATATGTCTGCTGAGAGTGTACTCCACTTACTCAGAAGATGAATCACTTTTTTAAAAAAATATTTATTTATTCATTTATTTTCCCTTTTGTTTCTCTTGTTGTTTTTTTATTGTTGTAGTTATTATTGTTGTTGTTAATGATGTCATTATTGTTGATAGGACAGAGAGAAATGGAGAGAGGAGGGGAAGACAGAGGGGGGAGAGAAAGACACCTGCATACCTGCTTCACCGCTTGTGAAGTGACCCCCCTGCAGGTGGGGAGCCAGGGGCTCAAACTGGGATCTTTATGCCAGTCTTTGCACTTCACAAAGTCCCATAATGGCTAACTATGGCCCTATTTCTTCTTCTAGCGTTTGCCCTTCTTCCGTAGCCAGTCAACAGCATCAGGTTGAGCCTGATGTAAAGTTTCGAGACCTCCTTTGAATCTGGAGAGGTGGCAGTCGTTGACTATGTGGATCATAGTCTGTCTGGAGCCGCAGGGGCAGTTCGGGTCATCTCTGGCTCCCCAGCGATGGAACATAGCGGCGCACCGGCCATGGCCTGTTCGATAGCGATTGAGGAGGGCCCAATCATAACGTGCTAGGTCAAAGCCGGGTTGACGCTTGCAGGGGTCTGTGATGAGGTGTTTGTTCTTTACCTCAGCTGACTGCCAGCTCTGTTTCCAAGAGACTGGAACAGAGAAGTTCAGTGTAGGCGTAGGGGACCAGATTGGATGATGAGACGTCAAGCGTTGGACAGGGTGGGCGAAGATATCCGCGTATATTGGCAGGTCCAGTCGAGCGTAGACGTGGGAAATGAACTTAGATGATGCCGCATCCCAACGAATATCTGGCAGGGCGATGTTGCTAAGAACTGGCAGCCATGGAACCGGGGTGGAACGGATGGTTCCAGAAATTATCCTCATGGAGGAATATAATTTGGAATCGACCGAGTGGACATGGGGGCTACGGAACCATACTGGGGCACAGTATTCTGCAGTGGAATAGCATAACGCCGATGACATCTGCTGTGCAACTCAGGCATCAAAGTTCGACATCCTCGAGGAAACACTCACAAAAGACATGTCTCTGATATCTGATTACTGTAAAAAATGGCGACTAATCCCTAGCACTGCAAAAACGGTATCATCTGTTTTCCATCTACACCATGCCTCGGCCTTGTGTGAGCTTAATGTGCAGCTTGGCGATATGAGAATCCAGCATGAAGTCATGCCAGTCTATCTTGGCATTACTCTCGATCACACTCTGTCATTTCACGAACATCTCATAAAAACTGCAGCAAAGGTGGGCGCGAGGAATAACATCATTGCAAGACTGGCCAGCTCCTCATGGGGCGCGAGCGCTTCCACATGGCCCTATTGACATGATTTTTCTCCAAAGGCCTTTATTCATACCCTAGAATAATTTAGAATTAGTTCACAGTCTCTGACCTGGTATGCTTCCACCTCAGGACTGTGACTTCTACCACTATAGAGGTGATCTTATTAGAAGTTGTCTCCAGAGGCCGGGTTATATCACACCCAGTAGAGCACACACATTACTATGAATGACAACCCAGGATCTAGCCTCTAGTCGCCATTGTTGTAGATCAAAAGTTCTCTCTCTACCTTTTACTCTATCTCTCCCCTCTAACAAAGCAGGGGAAAAATGGCCACCAAGAAAGGTAAAGTCTTTGTTCAGGCACTGACCTTTCATTTATTAACATTGTACTATGTTCATAGCAAGTTTCTAAAAGTGTTTTGGAATAATAGATGGAATAAATGAAGAATAACTGATGCCCAAGTAAACTGCTTTTTTCCCCCCCCAGGGTTACATAATAAGCAAATGATGCAGTAAACTCATGCCCTGCAGACCTCCGGGAACCTAGTTCAGAATTTCCACCTACAGTGGAATCTTTCCTTTTAAACTTCCTTTTTGGAAGCTAACCCCTCAGAGACACCTTATTTAGCAGTGGAAACGAGCCAGATGTACTTAATTAATTTTGAACACTCATGCATCTTACTCACTCAATGTTCAAAAGTTCCCGGTGAACAGAAATAGTTAGAGAGACCCATTTTTCCAACTCCCCCATTCATAATTCTGTCTGTTTGTCACTCCACACCCAGATTTAAGAGGTGCTAAGTTTAAGCAGACCCTATGCCTACACTGACAACTGTCATGACCTGACTTTGGCCCTTTGACTGTTATCCTGCAAACCTTAACCAATGTTGTTTTATCAAGCTGCTTCTCTAAACAGTCTCAGAGTCAGAAGCATTTTGGTTCTCTGAGATAATATGACCCCAAATTGTCTCACCACACAAGTAGCCCAGAAAAGTTAACATAGTGGCAACCCACAGACTGAAGTTCTAATTCTTGTTCTTCTATTCACCCAGTGACCTAGTGAGGCATCAAGGTAGCTTATTCCCCACAATACAACTAGATCCAGACTAAAGTTTCCTGCAGAGGTCAATGATTCCAAGGTTTTGTTGTCTGAAAAATTGGGAAAAAATATGAAGAGAAGAGTTGTACTTGTTTCTCTTTTATCCAAAAAAGAGGTTGAACTGGATGAAGTAGAAGGAACCCACGGTTAGTCTCCAATAGTGGTAATTCTACTGTCTATCACTCTATGACATTGGGCAAGTCACTGAACATCTCAAGCTTTTGCTTCCTCACCTGAACAAGGATTATATTTCTAGGATGAAAGGTTTTTGTCACATCCTTCTTTCTTGATCTACACAGAATCCCAAAGAACAAGGGTTCTGTATTCCAATTTGCATTTCTCCTCTCAATTTCAGTTTCAAATTTCTCTTCTATAAAATACAGTCTATCTCATAGAGTTGTCCCATGGACTAAAAGAAACAGAAGTGTAGCGATCTAGGAGGTGATAACAGTGATGGGCTCTCCAGCATGAGGTCTTGAATTCAATTCTCAGCATTGGATGTGATGTTCTGCTTCTCTCTCTCCTTTATCATTGATAAACAAATCTTTTTTTTTTTAATGAAGCAAAAGTATAGAGCATTTGTTCAATACGTGGTAAGTTAATATGAACTACACTTCTGTTATCATCGTGGCTATTAAGTTATTAAGAAATACCAGAGATTAAAGGGAAGAGTTTCAGTTCTGTCAAACTCCTGTTTCATAGACTTAAATTAATTAAGTAAATTGATTTTTACCCTCTCTGAGTCTACATTCATTTTTTAAATTTTTTAAAAATTGTTTTTATTTATTGGATAGAGACATGCAGAAATCGAGAGGGAATGGAGTGATAGAGAAGGAGAGAGATGGGGGGCAGGGCAGTAGCACACGGGTTAAGTGTATATAGTACTAAGTATAAGGACCTGCTCAAAGATCCAGGTTTGAGCCCCAGCTCCCCCACCTATGGGGGGGGGTCACTTCACAAATGGTGAAGCAGGTCAGCAGGTGTCTTTCTCTTTGCCTTTTGATCTCCCCCTCCTCTCTTAATTTCTCTCTGTCCTACTCAATAAAATGGGGAAAATAGCCTCCAGAAGCAGTGGATCCATAGTGCCACCACTAAGCCGCAGCAATAATCCTGAAGGCAAACAAAAAAAAAGAAAAAAAGAGGGCAAGAGACACATAGACACCTGCAAAACTGCTACATCACTCACAAAGCTTTCCCTCTGCAGGTAGGGGAATGGGAATGTGGCTTGAACCCAGGTCCTTGTGCACTGTGACAAGTGTGCTCAACCTGGTGCACCATGGCCCAACTCTCCCCACCCTTTAGGTGGTGCAGTGGCTGAGGCACTGGACTCTCATGCATGAGGTCCCAGGTTCAGTCCTCGGCAGCACACGTACCAGAGTGATGTCTGGTTCTTTCTCTCTCTCTTATCTTTCTCATTAATAAATAAATAAAATGTTTAAAAAATAAAGTAAATTAAAGGATGAGGGTTCCTGTGGGCCTTCTAGCCCTTACATTCTGTGGGTACCTGTGGGTCTAATGCATGTTTGGGCATGGACAGTTGACCCGGCGGAAGCTCGTCTATCAGTCTCCCCTTGGCATGCCAGCCTTTGTGGTCAAGTGAGATGGGCTGGAGTACTCGGGGAATTCCAACCAGCCCATCAGTCTTGCTGCATCACCCCACTGCTCCTCCCTCTGGTGGGCTTTGCCTTCTTTAAATTTCTGTTTCCCTGTTCCTGCATCACCATCCATACATTCTCATGGCCTTGCTCTCTTTTTCCTTATAAGGAGATATTGGTCTCATTGGCCAGCTGGGTGCCTTCCCCTGCACAACTACCCCTTTATAAACTTGTAACTGAAACAATAAAGCATTCCGTCCATTGTAATAGTGACCTAAGGTGGTTTGTTGTACCGTCTGCCACCATGGCATGCTAGAAGACCGCTCAGCAAGCTCACCCCTGCTGCTACTCGCTCAAGATTCCCTGCTCTCCATCTGTCTCTGGTGGCCAATAGGCCAGACGGTGAAGTGGGAGCTGGGCTGGCCCATTTCCCCCAAGGAAACTGACTGGTACCAGAATCTTTGATCCATTTAATCATCTGCATCTTGGGCTGGAAATGTCCATCTTTACCTTTGCATCTCCCTATTCATTTATCCTCTACAGACCAACTTATTTGAGCCTCCAAGTGTATATTCCCCATATTACAGAGAAGCAAGTAAACAAAAAATGAACACACCTGTTTTCCTTGCTATTAGCATTCAATTATGTACGACACTGCTATTCTCATCAGAAGTGTCTCTTAGTTTTCTCTCCACAGCAACCTGGGTTAGTCAGAAGTCATGTCAGGTGTGGTATTAACAAGTGCTTGGGCTTTAAAGATAGATCAATGGAACAAATTCAATTACAAAGAAGACTAAGGCAAGTATAAACCTATGGGACTACATCAAATTACAAAGCTTCTGCACAGCAAAAGAAACCAATACCCAAACAAAGAGACCCCTCACAGAATGGGAGAAGATCCTTACATGCCATACATCAGACAAGAGTTTAATAACCAAAATATATAAAGAGATTGCCAAACTCAACAACAAGAAAACAAATGACCCCATCCAAAAATGGTAACAGAATATTCATCACAGAAGAGATCTGAAAAAAATGAGAAACACATGAAAAAATGTGAGAGGTTGTGGGGTTAAAAGAACCCTCCTGCACTGCTGGTGGGAATGTCAATTGGTCCAACACCTATGGAAAGCAAGCTGGAGAACTCTAAGAAGGCTAGAAATGGACCTACCCTATGATCCTGCAATTCCTCTCCTGGGGATATATCCTAAGGAACCCAACACACCCATCCAAAAAGATCTGTGTACACATATGTTCTTGGCAGCACAATTTGTAATAGCCAAAACCTGGAAGCAACCCAGGTGTCCAACAATAGATGAGTGGCTGAGCAAGTTGTGGTATATATACACAATGGAATACTACTCAGCTGTTAAAAATGGTGATTTCACTGTTTTCAGCCCATCTTGGATGGAGCTTGAAGAAATCATGTTACGTGAAATAAATCAGAAACAGAAGGATGAATATGGGATGATCTCACTCTCAAGCAGAAGTTGAAAAAATAGGATCAGAAGAGAAAACACAAGGAGAACCTGAACTGGAGTTGGTATATTGCACCAAAGTAAAAGAAGGGGAGAGGATGACAGAGGACCTAATGGGGGTTGTATTGTTATGTGGAAAACTGAGAAATGTTAAGCATGTACAAACTATTGTATTTACTGTAGAATGTAAAACATTAATCCCCCAATAAAGAAATTAAAAAAAAAAAAAAAAAGATCAGGGGTCAAACTGATTCTGTGCCTATCCGTGTCCTTGTATCTTTCTTAGATGGTACAAGGTAAATCACTTCCACTCTCTAAATCTGGAAAGGGAGACAGCAATGATAACATAATAGGATTTGAGGATTCTATGCCAAGAAGCCTTCTGCTTGGATAAATCAGTAGTGATCATGTGAAAGGGCTGGAAGTTGCCTTTCTGTGGCAGCTTCCTCAGGGTGTGTGGTATAAAGAAAGCACAAGAAAGTGTCGGTAGGACTCATCCACTGAGAGCTCAGAAATCCAAATCCTCTAGCTAACAGACTTCCCCCACAGACATGCCTCTGCCACAAAGGGTTAATGTTCAGTCACCCTCCTGACCTCTTTCCTTTCCAAACTAGCACTGGCTAAAAGCCCTGGGCAGCTTCTATTCTCTCATTGGACCCTGCCTGCCTCGCCCAGTCACCTGAAAAGTTCTCAGGAAGGTGAAGAAAATCCAAACAAACCCCTTTTGCTATGATTTCCCCCAAACACTCTCCAGACAGATGCAGTTAATAAAGCATCCGGGTAGCTGTATAAAACTTCCAGGCTGACCTGCCAACACTCATGTTCAGCAGGGAAGCAATTATGGAAGCCAGACTTTCCACCTTCTACACCCCAGAATGATCCTGGATCCATTCTCCCAGAAGGATAAAGAATAGGAAAACTATCAAGGGAGGGGTTTGGATGTGGAGTTCCAGTGGTGGGAATTATGTGGAACTGTACCCCTCTTATTCTATGGTCTTGTGAATATTTTCATGTTATGAATTTTAAAAAAGCTTTCGGTCTGGGTAGGAGGCATGAAAACAAGGGAATTAGGTCAAAGTCTGTCCTGGGTAGGGTCAACCTGTTGGTATGCTTCTGGGTTCTGCTTCTAAGACCCCTTCTGTTTCATTGGTTTGATCCCCCCTGCTTAACACTGTATTCTATTTGCATAGCCACTGTTGACTGAGCACCCCCCTGCCTCCAGGACATTGGTTTAATCCTCACTGGTTTGTGCTTTTTCCTTCTCCCCACCCCCTATCCTAGTACATCCTTTTCAGACCTGACTCTTCTGCCTCAGGATAGAGAAGGACAAGGTTGTGATTAGAGATAGCTTAGATTGTGCTGCGTTCCACATGAATAAAGACTGAACTGAGTACCACTCAGCCATGAGTCCCTGGTCGTCTCTGTCTCCCACCCGTGAAGCTCAGCCCGGCATCGACCCCTTCTCCCTTCTAGCTGCTCCTGTAACATAGACCCCACTGGGGTCAGGGGCTACAGACTAAAGATCAGCGCAATCCAAAAAATAAACACAAAAGCCAATTGCTAGGAGACGCAAAGCATGCCATGCAAGACAGTCACTGGCATGCTGAAAGTAGGCACAACTTCCTCCAAAAATCAAGATAATGCTCCCTCGCAAATACATCAGAATCCATTAAAGGAATAGAACTGAACGGGCTAGAATTTGGCATTTGGAGATGATCAATGACAAATAATGATTTCTAAATAGATGATACATGAGAAAGAGGCTGAAATTTTAATAAGGGGGGAAAAAAAACATCAGTATTCCAAATGCAGTGACTGGTCCATCAAAGGAACCAGTGCATTGATTCCATTCCCCATTCCTCATGCAGTTCCTCTTCTCCTGCAACTTCAAGTCTACGTTATTTATGAGCTGCAAACTCCCTTGCCAGTTGCAGCTATCTTTGAACACACTTGCCAAGCCCATGCTGACTAAATACAGTACTGTCTCTACTTGTGTTTTTCTGGCATGATGTAGCAGGACACAGTATGGAAGTACACCACCTGGAAGACTAGTCTCAAACAATGGCAGACACCAGGCCCAAGCCCTCCATTTCAGGAAGGTATTATCTTCCACTCCTCTAATTCCTAGCTTTCTATCTTCTTCCTTATTAGCCCCTACCCCCACCTCTGCTTCTTACACCTGCTAATCTTGCTCTGGTTTTATTGAGGAAATAGATTGTCTCAGGCCAGAGCCACCCATTCCAGCAAATATTTCCACCCTTGTTCTTCTGTGTCCTCTCCACCTTCCTGTCTGGGAGTCTACAGGTCTTTCAGTGTTCTTATCCTCACCAGCCTCCCCTGTGCTGATGCTGAAGAATGCTCATGTTACCATGTGAGGACGTGGGCCACACCTACAGGGGGAAGCTTTGTAAGAGGTAAATAATTGCTGCAGGTGTTTTTCCTTCTCTCTCTCTCTCTCTCTCTCTCTCTCTCTCCCTCTCTCCCTCTCTCCATATATCAAAAATAAAAGGGGAAAAAATGAACACTAGGAGCAATGGAGTTGTCATGCAGGCACTGAGCCCTAGCAATAACTCTGGTACTAATAAAATAAAATAAATAAAAGTCTAAGGAAATAGCATAGTGGTTTCTGTAGCAGTTCCTCACATGAGGCACTAAATGTCCTATTTATAAGTTCAGTTCCTGACACCACAATAAGCCAGAGCTAAGCTGTGCACTTGTTTAAAAAAAAAAACTATATAATATATAATAAAGCATCTTCTAGTTGTTTGTAGTGAGTCAGAATCTATTTTAAAAACTCATTTCATCAGTTATCACACAACTCTTTTGCATAGGTATGCTATCTTCTCTTTAAACAGAAAAAAGAAAGGTCCAACTAGTGGCTTGTGAAGGTAGGTGGCAGAGTGGAGACTTAAATCCAAGTATATCTGACATAAAGTCCACATTATTTATCAGTCTGGGTATGACTCATTTCCCCTCTAAATTTTCCATCATTTATATTTCTCTTCTTTTAGTTTTCATAGTATCCTAGGCTTAACTTTGTTATTCCTTTCTTTTTATCTACATATTGAGTTCCCTCTTGAGACTGTATAGCTCTTGAGGGCAGGAACTATAGCTGATACACAAAGCAGGAGCTCAGTGCTCAGTCACTGACTGAACTAGGAGAATGAACAAACAAACTCTGCTTGTACTCACTACTGTGCCTTGGTTTTTCCTTAATTTCCTTTGCTGTCACTAATGATGACTTTATGAGCTTGTCTCCTTAGGGGATCACCATTCATTTCCTCTCATGTCTTTATTCATGCTGGGGTCGTCCAACTAAACAGAGGTGACATCATGGTCATGGAACTCTTTAGCCAATAAAGGTGAAATCTCAGACACCATCCTGTGAACAAAGCAGAAAGAAAAATGTTGAAAACTAGCATCAACAGAAAAATTTTTGTTGAATAAAAAAGAAAGAAGAGAGAGAAAGAAAGAAAGAAGGAAAGACAGACAGAGAAAGGCAAAAAGACAAAAAGAAAGCCTTTGCCCATTCATGCCAGAGTAATGAGGAGAAAAAAAAAAAAAAAACAGAACAGAGAAGTAGGAGGTAGAGGCTGCTGTGTGTGGCAGAAACTGATCTTCAAAGATTAAAAAGAAATGAAAAAAATATTGGCACACAGCTATCAGTTAGACGTTAAGAGATAATGTTTACAGGCAACACTGTCTACTGAGACTGTCCCATTGGTGTCAAAACTAATTCCAGCCCTTCCTCCCAATACCCTGAGCCTAAGAAGAATATGGTGTTTACTTAGGTACAAAGGATTCCACCCCCTGTAGCAGGCACCTTCACAGGGAGAGTTCTGACTGAGAACGGCTTGGACCACATATTCCACAGTTTGGTCAACAAAGTGGCAATTATCCTTTATTTGCCCTCTCCACTGTCACCGCAAACATCGCGATATCTCCACAAATGCCACCAAAGGTCTTGTCAACACTCGCAAGAATCAGAGTGCACATGTGCATGCGTGCTTATACTTAGACGGACACACACACACACACACAGACTTGCATGAATTTCCAGGGAGATTCATAAATATATCTTAGCAAATATATGTATATGCTTTCTCATATAATAGCACATATTTTTGCACATGCATAAATTTAATGAGAAACTCTCCAGTTTTATATATTGCCCTGGAGCAAGTAAATGGTGCTAAATAATGTTAGCCACGAATTTTCTTTTTCAAGGACGGGAACTACTCCCTGTCCCAATCCAACTTTCTTTTTTTTTTTTTTTCTTTTATTTAAGAAAGAATTAATTAACAAAACCATAGGGTAGGAGGGGTACAACTCCACACAATTCTTACCACCCAATCTCCATATCCCACCCCCTCCCATGATAGCTTTCCCATTCTCTATCCCTCTGGGAGCATGGACCCAGGGTCATTGAGGGTTGCAGAAGATAGAAGGTCTGGCTTCTGTAATTGCTTCCCCGCTGAACATGGGCATTGACTGGTCAGTCCATACTCCCAGTCTGCCTCTCTCTTTCCCTAGTAGGGTGGGTCTCTGGGGAAGCGGAGCTCCAGGACACATTGGTGGGGTCTTCAGTCCAGGGAAACCTGGCCGGCATCCTGATGACATCTGGAACCTGGTGACTGAAAAGAGAGTTAACATACAAAGCCAAACAAATTGTTGAGGAATCATGGACCCAAAACTTGGAATAGTGGAGAGGAAGTGTTAGGGGGATACTCACTGCATACTCTAGTGTACTTCTGCTTTCAGGTATGTATTTTGCAGTAGTTTATGGATACGTGTGAACATATGCTCTCTCTCACAGAACCTGGTGTATATCTAGGTTTTGGGACTTTGTTAGAAAGTGAACCACCTGGGATGGAATTAGAGTATACTATGAAAGGGAAAGGTCTCACCCAAGTAATGAAGCTGAAGGGTTGTCATTCCACACGTGAAGTCTCTGGACACAGTCTGAGGTGAAGCATGTTGAGGTGGTAATTGTTGTGTTGATTAGGTTGTGATCGGCTGGTGCAATATTATTTGATATGGATTGGGAGAGAGATGGGGTGCATTGGATCGACCTTCTCGTGGTGCATCCCGTGAGTACCCATTCATTGGGAAAACTGACGATCCTTCCTAGCCGACTGAATCCACATGGATCCCAGTCACTTTCAAAGCCATTTAACTGGCTACGGAAGAAGGGCAAACGCTAGAAGAAGAAGAAGATTGGGAGAGGCATACGGGAAAGTGGGCCCTATCCAAGGGTTCCAGGATTGGGGAAGTAGAGTCTCTATAGTGGAGATGTGAGGTTCCTGCTGTCTTAGGGTTCAAAAAAAGAATCGATAGTTAATGTTATCATCACATTATTTGGTAATTGGGTTAACTTTGAAAAGTCCTTTTGTTAGGGTTTGCTGTACAGTACCCATTATCTTGTATATAGCTGTGCTACTGGTTGCCTCTGATCTACTTGGTCTAGGCTTTTGAGAGAGTCTGCATATCAATTACACTGCATATATTAAGAAAAGATTCAGTCTGTGTTTTAAAAAACTTCGAGACATACAATTAATTTCCCCCCTCTCATATTAATTAACTAGTGATTTATATGACTACATTTTACTAGGAGTGTACATAAACACCATTCCCACCACCAGAAGACTGTGACCCATCCCTCCCAACCACTCCCACCCCCCACTGTCCCAGGAAGCTGCATGTCTACCCCTCACCACAGGGTTTTTACTTTGGTGCCCTACTTACAATTTGGTCAGGTCCTGCTTTTAGTTTCCCTTTCAGATCTTCTTTCTCAACTTCTGTTGATGAGTGGGGATCATCCCATACTCATATTTATCTTTCTGACTTAGCTCACTTAACATAATTCCTTCTAGCTCTGTCCAAGATGGGTCAGCGAAGGTGAGTTCATTGTTCTTGATAGCTGCATAGTATTCCATTGTGTATATATACCACAGCTTTCTCAGCCACTCATCTGTTGTTGGGCACCTGGGTTGCTTCCAGGTTTTAGCTATTATGAATTGTGCTGCTATGAACATAGGAGTACACACCTCTTTTTGGTTGGGTGTTATGGAGTCCTTGGGGTATGGAGTCCCAGGAGAGGAATTACTGGATCATATGGAAGGTCTATGTCTAGCCTTCTGAGAGTTTTCCAGACTGCTCTCCACAGAGGCTGTACCAATTTACATTCCCACCAGCAATGTAAAAGGGTTCCTCTGTCCCCACAACCTCTCCAGCATTTGTTGCTGCTGTCCTTTTTGATTATGCCATTCTTACAGGAGTGAGGTGGTATCTTAGTGTTGTCTTAATTTGCATTTCTCTGACAATCAGTGACACAGAGCAGTTTTTCATATGTTTGTTAGCCTTTTGGATCTCCTTTGTAGTGAATGTTTTGTTCATATCCTCTGCCCATTTTTGGATGGGATCATTTGCTTTTTTGGTGCTAAGTTTGCTGAGCTCTTTATATATTTTGGTGATTAGTTTCTTGTCTGATGTATGGCATGTGGAGATCTTCTCCCATTCTGTGAGGGGGTCTCTTTGTTTGTTTAATAGTTTCTTTGGATGTGCAGAAGCTTTTCAATTTGATGTAGTCCCATTGATTTGTTTCTGCTTTAGTCTTCCTTGCAATTGGGTTTGATTCATCAAAGATGTCCTTGAGATGTAGGTGGGAAACTGTTTTACCAATGTTTTCCTCTAAGTATTTGATTGTTTCTGGTCTGACATCCAGGTCTTTGATCCATTTGGAGTTGATTTTTGTTTCTGGTGAGATAAAGTGGTTCAATTTCATTCTTCTGCATGTTATAACCCAGTTTTCCCAGCACCATTTATTGAAGAGAGCCTCCTTCTTCCATTTAATCCTTTGGGCCCCCTTATCAAAGATTAGATGTCCATAGGTGTCCAATCCAACTTTCTAGCCCTTTTTCTCTATTCTGACACCATTCTCTCAGACATTATTCTTATCCAACCTCAGGCTAGCTACCAAACTCAAGCAAAACTACCATACTTATAGCTTCTACCCTAAAATCCCTAATCTCAACCACTCAATCCTACTTTTTGGTTCCTCTTTATTAAGTATTTTGTCTCAATTTAGGTCATGCCACCTTCCAGACACCAAGTTACAGATGATACCATGATACCATGACTCCATCCCAATTTCTTTGGGCAGACAACCTCACCAGTATGTCCTGAACACTCACATCTCCAGAGCTCTGGTCCGCTAGGGAAAGATAGAAACAGGCAGGGGCTATGGTCACCTTATCAATGCCCATGCTCAGTAGAGAAGCAGTTATAGAAGCCAGAACTCCTACTTCCTGCTCCCCCAAAACAACCTTGATCCATACTTCCAGTTGGGGACAGTGATAGGATGAAGATGAGAGGGCTCTGAACTCCAACTCCATCAGCATCCAGAGAGAGAAAGAAGGAAAAGGAGAGGGACATATGGAGGTAGTTATGTTGTCATGAGTGGCTTGGAGCAGAAGAGAGAATTGAATCAGAAAAAGAAGGGCAACTATGTATAAATGTGGACAGATAGTCCTAGAGAAGATGGTTGGCCCATGTCTACAACCTTAGGGGAACTGTGGTGGACTACAGTGGGGAGAGTGAAGATTCAGAACTCTGGTGGTGGGAATGGTGTGGATTCAAACCCCTGTTGACATGTAGTTCTATAATATAAAAATTAATAAATAATTTGTTTAAAAAAGAAGGAAGGAAAAAAAGAGGGAGGGAGAAACTTTTTTTAAGAAAATTTAAAAGTCTCTCTCCTCCCCCATTAATTAATGAAGCAGATTTTTTAAAAAGTTTTCTTATATAAAAAAAGGGAGGGATTGTAAAAGTGAGATATTTCCTTCAGGTTGAAGTCGCAAACGTACACGGAGGCCAAACTATGCATTCTTGTAAATCTATCTAAGAAGTATGAACTCCCTCTGAAACCTTTCTCTAGAGAGGTTTTTAAGAAGTAATATGACTGGATTCGTATAGCACAAGTCCTATGAAGCCCCTGAGACTCTTTCCTGGCAGGAGCAAACAAACTACTTTTTAGAGACCAGGACACATGGGACTCCCACAGAAAATACAAGTCCTGCTCTAGTTAAACTCACAACTAAAAAAAAAAAAATTACAACCCACACATAATATTTTTAGTATCCTCGATGCAAATTAAAAGCCAGAGGGATTTTACTTCTTCATACTTATTTGATAGCTAAAATTAAGAAGTTCAAAATACTGATTATTGAAAATGACAATCAATGGGAAAACTCACACATGGCTGGCTGATAACACTATTAATTTGATCCTGCTATAGCTGAGAGTGTTTTGGCCATAATGTCTATGAAAGTTGAAATGCATGTCATCCTATCACATATCACCCCACAATTACATTTATGTGCTCATTGAGACTAAAATTCTCACTTAAACAAGGAGAAATAAGTAAAGATATACACTGATTTGTGTTTGTAATAGTGAAACATTAAAAGCAATCTAAATGTATACTAATTCTAGAATGGGTGAATAAGGTATAACTTGCACACAATAACTTTTTAGGGTAGCTAAAATTGTCTAGGCAATGGGTGGTGGCACACATGGTTAAGCTCATGTTCAAGCCCCCAGCCCTCATCTGCAGGGGGAAAGCTTCAAGAGTGGTGAAGCAGTGCTGCGGGTGTCTATCTCTCCCTCTCTGTTTCCCTCCTCCCCTCTTGGTTTCTCTTTAACCAGTAAATAAACAAACAAATAAACAAAAATATAACAATAAAATTTAAGTAAAAAAATACTCCATGTACCATCATGGATACATATCAAAAGATACAATGCTGATAATATCTACAGATATTATCTAAAGATTTATTTGTAGGGCAAGGGTAGATAGCATAATGGTTATGCAAAGACACTGACATGCCTGGAGCTCCCAAGTCCCAAGTTCAATCCCTCACACCACCATAATCCAGAGTGAGTGGTGCTCTGGGAAAAAAAAGAGTTATTTTTATATCAGATATAAAAATATATATGTTTGTATATATATATATATATATATATATATGTATGTATAGCTCATGTGTACATACATGTTTTATAAATCATATATATATATGTTGGGCCAACTTAGAACACCTGCACAAAAATTTAGGATAATGGTTACTCTGGAATTAAAAGACTAGGCTTAAAATATATATTCAAAGCCTCTCTTTGTTTGTTTGTTTGCTATGAAATTCCTGATATATAAAACACAAAGCATGGTTGGGCTGCTGAAATAGTACACTTGAATAGAGTGCTGCCTTGACAAATGTGGGCCCAGGTTCTAACCTGGGCCCCATCGTACTGAATGAAGTTTCAGTGCTATGGTCTCTCTCCCTCTCTCTCTCTCTCTCTCTCTCATCTGCCTCTCTCTCTATCTTTAAAGTAATAATAAAACATAAAATCAAACATTTAATCTACAAGTTATACAGCATAATAATTTAAAATTTCCCACCACGGGGCCAGAGTGGGCACCATTGGTTGAGAGCACATTATCATATGCAAGAATCCCAGTTCAAGCCCCTGATCCCCATCTGCAAGAGGGACACTTCACTGGATGTGAAGCAGTGTTGCAGGTAGCCCTTTTTCTCTCTCCCTCTTCAATTTCTTTGTGCAGTCAAAATTAAAAATAAAAAAATCCCATCATGGAAATATAATTTAACTGGAGAGTAATCACTGACATAATAATGCTCATACTTCTAGTTGCTTAATTCACTCACTGACATGTGTCAGATTGTATAGCTGTGCACTGTTGGCTCTTACAAAAATAAAATAAATAAGTAAGCATGTTAGCCTTTTTTTTTTTTTTTTATAAACCTCCTGCTCTGGAATGAGAGGCAACCACTATCTGAACTTCTTTTTTCTTTGTCTTTAACTGTTTTTGTTTGTTTGTTTTTAATAGTAACAGTATTTAATCTGGAACAAAGAGGGTGAACTTGCTAATCTGTTGTTGCTAAGTGGTTCTCATGTTATTCTCTCTATTGTAATTTTGAAATATACTGAAATTTAAAAATAGAAAAAGTACCATGTGAAAGATGTTATTTCCTAAGCAGGAGAAGGATGTGTTATATTTTTACTTTGGAAAGCTCCCTCTGACCCCTGTATGGAAGAATTCTTATAAATGATTGATGGAATCAGAGATACTTGATAAAGAAACACAAGGCTAATAAAGAATTCATAGGGGTCAGACAGTGCTGCGTCCAGGTGAGCGTTCACTTCATATGGGCTTGAGCTCCTGCTCCCCACCTGCAGGAAGAACATTTCATGAGCAGTGAAGCAGCTTTGCAGGTGTCTCAATTTCTTTCTGTCCTAGTGAAAGTTAGAAAAAGAGACAGAAAGAATAAAAGAAAGGGAGAGAGAGGGAGTCGGGCCGTAGTGCAGTGGGTTAAGCGCATGTGGCAGCGAAGCGCAAGGACCAGCATAAGGATCCCGGTTCATGCCCTGGGAACCTCTACCTGCAGATGAGTCACTTCACAAGTGGTGAAGCAGGTCCCAGGTGTCTATCTTTCTCTCCCCCTCTCTGTCTTCTCCTCCTCTCTCCATTTCTCTCTGTCCTATCTAACAGTGACAACATCAATAACAATAACTACAACAACAATAAAAAACAACAAGGGCAACAAAAGGGAAATAAGTAAAAAAAATTAAAAAAAAAAAAGAAAGGGAGAGAAAGTTAGTGAGTGGTGTGGAAATAAAGGCAAAGGATAAATTTAAAAACTATTTAACGGGGTTGGGTGGTAGCGCATCTGGTTTGGCACACGTTACGATACGCAAGGACCTGGGTTCAAGTCCCTGGTCACCAGTACTTGAGGGGGGAAGCTTTGTGAATGGTAAAGCAGAGTGCTGCAGGTCTCTCTCTCTCTCTCTCTCTCTCCCTCTCTCTCTCATTGCTTTCCCTCTCAATTTCTGGCTGTCTCTACTCAATAAATAAAGATTTTAAAAAATGGGGAGCTGGGCAGTAGCGCAGCAGGTTAAGCACACATGGCGCTAAGAGCAAGGACCCGCCTAAGGATACCAGTTCGAGCCCCCAGCTCCCCACCAGCAGGGGAGTCGCTTCACAGGCAGTGAACCAGGTCTGCAGGTGTCTTTCTCTCCCTCTGTCTTCCCCTCCTCTCTCTATTTCTGTCTTATCTAACAAAGATGACATCAATAACAACTACAACAACAATAAAAAAAAACACAAGGACAACAAAAGGGAAAATAAATTAAAAATAAATTTTAAAATGTTATAAAAATACAGACTATTTAGAGGACTAGTCAGGTGGTGAACCCAGATAAGCTTGTACATTATCATGTACAAGGACCAGCGTTCGAGCCCCAGTTCCCCACCTGAAAGGGGGACTAGCTTCACAAGCTTTGAAGAATTACTTCAGGTCTCTGTGTGTTTCTCTCTCTCTCTCTCTCTCTCTCTGTGTGTGTGTGTTTCTCTCCCTCTCTCTCTTTCTTCCTTTCTCTCTCTCTCTCAATTTCTCTCTGCCCTAGTGAAAGGCAAAGAGAGAAAGAGAGAGAGAGTGCCTCAAAGAGTGGTGGATTTGTTATGCAGTTACCAATTTCCAGTGATAATCCTAGTGGCAGAAGGAAAAAACAAGCAAAAACAAAACAAAACAAACAAAAAACACCACCAACTATTTAGGAAGTAAAATCACCAATATATTGTCAGCCTTTTAGTATTAAACTTCTCTCTCTCACCCTCCCTCTCTCTCTCCTTCCTTCCTTCTTTCCTTTGTTCCTACTCCATCTTCCTCTCCTTCCTTTTCTTCTTTTTACAAACATCGAATCCCTTTTCCAACTGAAACAGGAGACAGAACTGAGCAAGAACACGAATAAATTTGTTGCTTTGTAACCTTTCAAGGACAATTGCACAGATCAAGTCTCCTCCCAGTCAACAAATCTGATTTCTAGTACCTTGCTTTCTATTTTGAACTTTATACATTGATTTTTTTCCCATGAATTCACTTATATTGCTTACTGTTCATTCATTGTTGAATAGTCTATCTTTCTTTACTTCTCATGCAGATATTTAATTTCACTATTCAATTATTCAATCAGTTGTGGGTGGTAATTTGAGTTACTTCCAGTTTGGGATAGTACTCCCATAAGCACTCTTCTACACGTCTTTTGGCAACTATACATCCTTTATGGCGTACTTTCAAGATGGGATTTTTGGGACATGGAGTATGCTTATTAGTTTTAGTAGGTACTGCTAAAGTTTTCTAAAATGGTTGACCAATTTATAAACTCTTTAGCATTTCATATTTTTTCATTATCATTTAAAAAATTCAACAAAGCTGCCATGGGGTCACAGATAGGTAAGGATATCTCATTGTGACTTAAATAAATATTTTCCCCATCATCAATAAAGTTGAACATGCTTTCATAAGTGTGTTAACTATTTTTATATTGTTAGGAAGTTTAATGGACTGCTTCCCCTATTCATTATAAATTATGAACTGTTTAGGAATCAAAATCAAATGACCCAAGCCTTTCTGATACAAAACATTTACCTCTGATATCTAGGACCATTTATTCTATATCTTTAGTAAAGACGCATGTAGAATCTAAATAGGGTGGTCCAGGAAGTAGTGCAGTGGATAAAGCATAAGGCTCTCAAGTATGTGGTCCTGAGTTCAATCCCTGGCAGCACATGTACCAGAGTGATATCTGGTTCTTTCTCTCCTCCTATCTTTCTCATTAATAAATAAATAAAAGATTTTCAAAAAGAGAGTGAGGGATTCTGAATAAGAGTGTATAAACTTGCAAAAAAAAAAAAAAAAACAACAACCTAGTATAGCTACAGGCCCTTTGAAATTGCCTAGAAAAGTACTAAACTAATAAAGAGACTTCATGTAGCAATGAAGAGCAAGCTGGTCAGGGTGGCAGAAAAAAAGAAGCCATGAGTCTCATGGACTTAATCCCATGCCCTGAAATCACATGGAGTTTATCTGGATAAAATTTGAAATTACTTGGGCCCAATACCCCACCCCACCCCTCTTTCCAGTCTCTCTTATCAACAGGAATGTCTATAGATGTTATTCTGTGCCACCTTGAAATTTTAAAAGCAAATAGATCATTTGACATTCACATGTGCACAAACGGAGAGTAATGCCTCAGGGTAGAATAAATCTAGAGCCGAACACTTACCTGGTTTAGATAAATTCTGACGGTAAGACGTGAGGCATTTAGCTTATCCGTATAGCTGTTCAATGTGGTAGTAGGGAATGCACCCAGGACCTCCCAAATGCATGTGTAACTCTCTGGACCAGTTTTTATTTCATATTGGGTCAGGGATGCAAAGCACTACTCTGCCATCCATGGAGTCATCTTGGTGATGTCTCTGGTGCTCCGGTCTGGTGCCAGGGCTAGAATCTGTAAATTCAGACATACTAAGGCTTGTACTTTTACCCACCGAGTCATTTCCTGGACCCTGAGATGTCAAACTTTGAGCTAATCCAATTTTGATGGGACTTTAGATTTTAGGTTTCTGCTGTAATCTTGGGAAGGGGTGAATGTATTTTATATATGGAATGAATGTGAATCTCTGAGGACTGGAGGATGAACTGGGGTAGACAGAATAATGGCCCCTTCAAAGATGCTAAATCCTAATCCCTGGAAATGTATATATATGGTGAATGCATTTGACATAGCAAAAGGGAATAAGGGTAAAAGATGGAATTTAATTTGCTCATTAGCTGACTTTAACATAGGTAGATTATCCAGTTCTCTCAAAGTGGTCTCAACATAATCTCCAATGTCCTAAATGTGGAAGGGGTGGCAGAGGAGAAGCAGAGTGAGGAGGCTTAGCCCAGTGAAGGTGGAGGAAGACCACAAACCAAGGAAAGTGGGCGGCCGATAAAGACTGGGGAAGATCATTCAACAGCTTCCCCCCTAAAGCCTCATGCATTGCCAGATAATTCATTTGTGTTGTTTGAAGTCACTGTGTGGTAATTGTCACAGCAGCCATAGGAAGTCAGTACAAATCCCAGCCTGCAGAGCACTCTAGTAAGATCTCGGCCAAGTTATTGCATCTTTCTAGTTCCTCTTTCTCCAAATAAGAACTACTGGCTCAGGGAGGTACCTGATGATTAGAGTGGATGTCTTGTACAGGTGAAGATCTGGGTTTATCCCCAGCAACACATCAAAGATGGAGCAACGGGGATCAGGCAGTGGCTCACCCAGAAGAGCTCATATTGTCATGTGTAAAAGGATCCAGCACTTAGCCTTTAATCACCACATGGAAATGGCTGCAGTTGAGCTAAATAAGTTCCACAGGTGATTGAGTGGTGTTTTGGATGTCTCTCTATCTCTCTCAGTCTCTCACCTCATCTAAAAGAAACAAAAATAAAAGGGAAAAAATGGCTGACTGGAGCACTGTGCAGGTACTGAGCCCCAGTGATAATCCTGGGGGTGGAGCAAGATGGAATAGTGCTCTGGTCTCTCTCTCTCATAAAATAATTGCGAACCACAAGGATCAAAAGAAACGAGTAGAGATGTATGGCACACAGGTGCTCAAGTGATGTGAATTATCAGCTTCCCCTCTGCATTCAGGTTGGGAAAACACAGGGAAGAAAAGCAGAAACCAAATGCCATTATCCAGTGTACTCTCTTTCCTTTGAAGTAGGCTAAATAAAGGACTCCCTCTGAATTTTCCAAACACACTTTATCTAGAGCATGACACTTTATCTGCCTTTGGGGTACTCAATCGCTCCTCCCTACTTCCCCAATGAAAACTTCCTTTAGAATACAAAAGCTCGTTAGAGGACACTGAAATGGGAGTCCAGCCGGATCCCAACTCTGCAAACAGAGTTTTTCAGAGTTGAAAAACAGGTCAGGCATAGTTATTTGCACAAGGGGATGGTCACTGCACTTCCACTGAAAGAATCAGGAGGTGGTTCCCAGGTGAAGCCAGTCCATTCAGAGATGACAAAGTAAAGAAACAAAAACAGACACTGGGACTTTCATGCAGCACTGGGGTTACCAGAAGAAACTAAGGGAGGAAGTCAGAAGTAGGGAGAGGGTCAAGTAGATTGTGCTGGGGGATCTGATACCAGCACACTGGTGTTGACAGTGGTGTGATATGGTAACACACACTTTAAAGAGTTGTGAAATTATACTCCTAGAGTACACACACACACACACCCCAATAACTAAAGAACACAAAGAGCTTGGGTTCCCCTTTTCACCTAAACACCCTAGAAACACAGATCTTAAATATTCCAGACTTCTGACTCCTTAATTAGTTGTGTTATGAGCTTTTATTTAAAAAGCACATTTAATACAAGTATAGTTTCGCAGATACAAGTTTTCACTTTGTATTCTACAAAAGTCTTTGAATATTATTCTCTTTACAAAATGGAAACTTACAAAAATACTGACAATTTAATGTTTTTATACAGTTCTTCTCTAGTTGCAGTTATTCCTCTCATTATAAAAACAATGTCTACCACAGAACTACGGTATTTTAGTCGATATTAAAAAAAATTAACTCAATGCTTTTTTAAGCAGCTAAATGGAAATAACACAGGTCGAGACACAGTTTATAATCATAGTGGATATAGCTAACATTGTTTCAGAAATATTTTACATAGTTAACTTTTAATGTTTTATACATTATTTATATAATATTTATATATAAAAATCATAGCTTGCTATAAGTTGAAATGAAAGGACGGCTTCTGTAGTAAGGATGTGCATGTGGTTGACCCATGTGGTTACACTTAGCCCTTTGAAAGGTTTGCATCCAAGATAGAAAGCATTTCTTCCTTCACCTTTCCTCAGAGGTTCAGTAGAGGGGCCCCTGTCTATTGCCTACAGTGGGGCCTTGCTTAGAAGGACACTTACGGATAGAAGATGAGGACCACTTTCTCGGAGATTTAACCCACGTGTTCTGCCCAGCAGAACCTATCAAGAACTGCCCTGGAGATCAACCCCAAGACAGTAATGCTTTACCCAGCTTAGCAGGAGCAACTGCCACAGACACCCTTGGGAGCTCCATTATCTTAGACGGACAGTCTTTTTTGGACATGAGACAATCTGCTACTCTAGCCCATTCATGACTCTTGAGTGGCCAGAAGGTTGGTTCAGTTTTCATTCTTGCCTCTTCACTTCACCCATCTCCAGTATGGAAGGCTGCTCTCTATCAGCCAGCAGCAGACCACACCTTTGCTCATCTCCAGAACCTCACAAGAAATCCCAGTGGCTGCACAGCAAGGACTTCAAGGAAGAAAAGGAGTAAACAAAAGCTAAGCATTACTAAGAGTGCGCAAGTGCCCGGGTGATTGGTGTACACCGCACCAATATCCTGCAGCTGACATTTCAACCTCACAGGAGGATGCATCCAAAGGAGACAACTGAGGGCCTGGACCTTCCACCTCTTCTCAAATTGTGCTATTTGTGAAATTCACTCATCCACAAAGAGTCTCCTAGTCACTAAAAGTGAGGAACTATGGTTGCTGACCCCAAGAGTTGGGGAGGAGAGTGATAAGGCCTTAGGTCTGGGAATTTGTACTCAGGATCTGATCACATGACTGAGCAAACTTGCTCTTTTCATTACTTTGAGAAACGAACAGAGAGGACATCCTGAACCACAAGTCAGTAGAGAACAGAGTGGTATGGACTGAGATACAAGAGGGGAGCCTCCTGTCTGCATCAAGGCAATTTTCTTGATTCAGTGCTATTTCTGGCATTGTGTGCAACAGTGTGAATTTGAATTGTTCTCACAGGCCTGGGATTCCTCAGGTCACAAGGTGACCAGCAGACTCGACTCAAATCATTCTTAGTGTTTGTTCCAGAACAAGCCCGTGTTCACTAGAACATGAACACTTAAACCAATTGCACATCCAGGATTCCGGCACTTGGTGTTAGTTTGCTGTTGTTTCCATATAGGTGAACACTACCTATTTTGGAAGGCCACAATATAAGACTTTTTCTTTTCTTTTCTTTTTTTTCCTTAAAAAAAAAAATCAGTCGGGCAAAAAAAAGTTTTTCCCTACATTCTACTGTCTGATGAGATTGGAGAGCAGCAAGAAGTTGCTGTCAGCAGTCATTTTACAAGAACAGCTTTCGAGGTGTGTGGCAACTACACCATATTGTGGTGATTGTTCCTGTCAATAATGTCCACGGGGGAGAGGAGTTCCCTCCTGATTGCAGGGGGTGGCAGGGACAGTGTCGTCTTGGTCTTGAAGAGGTCAGACACGAAGAAAACCTAGAAGCACAAATCAGAGATCCAAATCAGTAATTGACATCTGAGATCTGGGGATGTAGTATAGATTTTAGGAAAAGGTGTGTGTGTTGGGGAGGGGAAGCTGGGGTAGGAGTTTAGGGGGCCTCAAAGCCACAGATCTTTGAGTGGGTCAGGCCCAGAGACCACATAGTCCAATCTTTGTTGTACAGATAAGGAAACTGAGGCCCAGAAAGGCAGTGGCATGCTCTAAGTTGCACAAACATGGTAGGTACAAGTCAGTTCTCTGTGTTCCCAGTCTAGTGTCTGAGATCTGCAAAATCCCCACTTTTTTTTTTTTCTCAAGGCAAAGAACAAGACATGGAAGATTAAGTTCCTAAACAAAAGACACAAGTCATAATTAGTCACGGTTATTATGCTATGATACTTTCCCTTTCCTCACAAAGGAATTCAGGGTGTAACCAAAAAAAATCAACTAATAGAAACTCCTATCAGCAGAAGTTGGGAGAAAGGAAGCAGTTGTGACTACTTTTTCCTGAAAATTCAGTGATACCAACAATTTGTTAGGGGTGAGGGAGGGTTAAGAAGCCAGGATCTGCTGAGGTACTCAGCAGCTCGTCAGCAAGAAAGGTCAAGGAAAACTCTATCACATATTCCAAGGCTCTTCCTTCTACTCAGCACGTGATCTCACTAAGTCCCTCTCAGAATCATCGAGAAACATTTACTGAACACTCACTTGTAAGAATAAGGATGGCTTTGGCATAAGGATCCAGGTTCGAGCCCGTGGCTCCCCATCTGCAAGGGAGTCGCTTCACAAGCAGTGAAGCAGGTCTGCAGGTGTCTATCTTTCTCTCCCCCTCTCTGTCTTCCCCTCCTCTCTCCATTTCTCTCTGTCCTATCCAACAACAACAGCTATGACAACAATAACAACTACAACAAGCACAACAACAAGGGCAACAAAATGGGAAAAATAGCCTCCAGGAGCAGTGGATTCATAGTGCAGGCACCACCCCAGCACTAACCCTGGAGACAAAAAAAAAAAAAAAAAAAAAAAAAGAATAAGGATGGTTAAGGCACAGCTCTTGTCTCGATTACTTTATGATGAAAGATTTGAAAACCTGATGCGTTATAACGAAATAAGAATGTATGTATGCTTCGTGTGCTTTGCATTCGATGGCACAATGTCAGCCATTTAGCAACAGGAGTTTGTATTCAGTAACTATAAGCAACAGCTATCAGTCATGTACTTTAATAACAAACACACGGCTGGGTTTCCAGAGGGGGAGTAAAACATGATCAAAGTTCCTTCGTCTAACAGCTTTCTGGCTGTAAAGGTCTTTGTCCACAGATGGGTGATGCACTCATGAGTGATAACGGTGCCTAACTTCATTCTAGACATGTGGTGAGCAACAAAAGGAAGTCCTCAATAAGACCTCCCACCACAAGACTTGAGCAGCCCGGCTTTAACCAGGTAAGGGCATGGGCTATTTGTGGTGTTGTTCCTTCTGCAGTAATACAGAAATCAACACAGTGGTACCACCACGCACCACCACCCCTCAAAAAAAAAAATGACAGCAAAAAATTGGTGGTGCTGGCTACCCTGACCCTAAGAAAGCAGGTGACCAGAAGAAAAAAGTGAAATCCAGACTTACTAGTTTCTATAAAGCCCTTTGTGTCTTATTTTTTAAAGATTTTATTTATTTATTAATGAGATAGGTAGGAGGAGAGAGAAAGAGAGAAAGAGAGAGAGAGAGAGCGAGCCAGATATCACTCTGGTACATATGCTACTGATGCTTTATCCACTGTGTCACCACTCAAAGGGGGACCACCCTTTGTGCCTTTTGAATTGTATACCATATTGTATTGTATACTCAAAACATTTGTAATTACTATTGTTTGTATAAAAGAGAAAATTAAGCATGGTCTAGGAGGTGGCACAGTGGATAAAGCATTGGACTCAAGCATGAAAGCCCCAAATTCAATCCCCAGCAACACACATACCAGAGTGATATCTGGTTCTTTCTCTCTCCTCTTCCAATCTTTCTCATCAATCAATAAATAATGTTTCACAAGAAAGTGAAACATTACCCATGAAAGGTAATACTTTAGTATATTCATAGTTTGAAGTGCTACTCATACACATTTTCAAAGAAACAAAAATACGATATATATATATATTTTTTGTCTTTCTCATTTTTAAGGTGGTATAAGCAGTGAGCACTGCAGAACAGAGATGGCTATCTCCTTGACAAGAGATGTATCCCTAGTCCTGCCAAGAGGTTCTAGGTTCTCCTACTTGGAGAACCTAGAACCTATCTTTACCAGCAGTGGGCCCTAGAACCTATCTTTACCAGCAGTGGGCCCTATAAAAGGAACCATCAGTGTGCATGATGAAAGGTAAATGCGGAGATCCTTAAACTTGTTTACAATGTGTCTGACAGGTAAAGAGTCTGGTCTTCATCTCTCACTGGAAGGAAATTTCCTTCCTCTTCCTCCTCCATCTTATCTGAGGGCAATCCCCCACTCCCATGAAGATCCACCCATCAAGAGTCCCACGCTACCTTCACCGGCTGTCTTGTTTCCCAATTCAATTTCTAAAGTTCAAAGACATTAAACATTGGGGTTGCTGTTTCCCAACTACAAGGTAGGAGTAACAGGAAGGCCAGAGGCAATAAAGCACTGGAGAAGATCTAACCCTGAGTCTAGTGTAGAGCTCAATAAAAAGGTGCTCTTTCCTGTAACAAGCCAGGCAGCACAGCAACGAGAGGGCCTAGAGCAGGTCATGGCTTCTCATGCTACTAAAACTTAGCTTGCCAGCTTTATATCCTACATGGAGGCTTCTCCTATTCTACAATACCCACAGCACTTAGCATTCAGTGTTATACACAACAGGGACTCGAGCATTGTTAGTTGAAATTCCAAAATTGTCCTTCTACTGTAAGCAAATATTCTGGTCTTGGAATATTGGTTCTCATAAGCCCTACAAGCTTCAGGGAATACACACACACACACGCACACGCACAGGCACACGCACACGCACACAGACAAATGGCAAGATGAGAGGTTGAGGTGGGTCTAGCAGAAGCCCCCCGTAAGCTGACTTTTGATTTTAGTATGGCTTGAGGTAACAGAAATCCTTTCTTTTTTTTTTTTTTTTTGGATATTGAAACACAATCCTGTAAAGATTCAAATAGGCTCGGTCTTCCTCATGGTGAAATAGTAGAACTCAAAAAGGAATACCTTTTCGAATACCTCTTGATTTGAAGCTATTCATCTAATGCAGAAGATAATCTTCTCCACAAAAGAAAACACAGAGGTCCAGACTGGAAAGAGTCCATACAAATTAGGTAACTGCCCTAGGTCTATAGAACAAACCTACTCCTAGCCCACAATTCCACTCCACCACCTCTATAGACTATAGTTCTGTTCTCAACACTTTGAAAAGCTAGTTGTTTTTTGTTTAAGCCAGAGCAATGCTCAGTTCTGGCTTAAGGGGGAGGGGGGGAAGGGGTATTGGCCCTGGAGCTTTAGAGTCTCAGGTATGAAAGGTTTTTTGTTTGTTTTTGTTATTTTGCATAATTACTATGTTATCTACCCAACTAGTTCTCCTTTGTCTTCACTGGATAGTTGTAGTTCAGGATTCATTTGCTCCTAGATTTTGCAACAGTGTTCTGACTTGGACTATTGTCTTAAGAGTTTTCTGGGGTTTTTTTGCAGGAAGCATAACACAAACTTGGCGATTGGCAATTATTTGGTATGCCTTTTGATCTTAGAAAATTCAGGTCTTCTGAATCCCCCATCCTCATTTTAATGGAAATCCACAATCTTAATGCAAGTCTTTTTGACACATTGCTTCCCAGCTTCTGCCAAGACATTATTTACCAGGGCCAAGATAAGGATAAGGTATGGATTCCTTAATGTGCCACGGAGACTTCTCAAACTCTGGCAATCTCCTCTCCAACCTCACCAATTCTTGGCCCCAGCCATCGCAGGCTCCTAAAAGTACCATACTCTTGTACTCCTCTTGTACTCCTATTCCTTTTCACATGTTGTCCCTTTTACCTAATACAGCAGTTCTAACATTAGCCAACTCCTACTTATCTTATAATGCTCCCCCTGTTTGGGGGGGGGGGGGTGCTTCCTAAAGCCCAATGACCTCTTTGCCTGGGTTAGAGGCCGCATTCTCTGTGCTTCTTTCACACCCTGTCTCCTGTGGCATAACCTTTGTATTATAGTTGTCTGTTTACCTGGCTCTCTCCCTCCATCCTCTGCTTGCTGAGATAGTATTTATTGCTTAGCATGCCCTTTCATCCAGCAGTGTGTTCAGTGTCACTCAACACAAAGTCACCCCTCTCCCTCTGTCTCCTGTGTGGAGAGAGAAGAAAGAAGGGATGAAACTAGGGGACAAAAAAAGAAAGACAAGGAGAATACAAGTGATTATGATAAAGACCATGTCTGGATACACAAGAGAAATAGGATATACATTTAAAATCCTATCGTTTGGGCCCTGTACAATAGCTCAGATGAATAGTGTGGGGCTTTGCCATGTACGTAACCAAGATTAGAGCCTAGCTCCCAGTGCACAGCCAAGAAGCTTTGGTGCCATGGCCTCTTTCACTCTCTAACTCTCTACCCCTTTCTTAAAAAGGAGGGATAGGGGAGTTGAGCGGTAGCACAGAGGGTTAAGCACAGGTGGTACAAAGCACAAGGACCAGAGTAAGGATCCTGGTTCGAGCCCCCAGCTCCCCACCTACAGGGGAGTCGCTTCACAAGCCGTGAAACAGGTCTGCAGGTGTCTATCTTTCTCTCCCCCTCTCTGTCTTCCCCTCCTGTCTCCATTTCTCTCTGTCCTAACAACGATGACGACATCAATAACAACAACAATAATAACTACAACAATAAAAAACAACAAGGGCAACAAAAGGGAAAATAAATAAATAAATAAACTTAAAAAGGAGGCATAGGAGGAGGTATAAAGAAAAAAAATTAAACCCCATATTTTCTAAGGCTATGTGGTTTTGGAGTGTGGAGGTGGGGTGGTAGTGATGGTGATGGTGAATCAACACGATCAGAAAATGATTCTTCTGGAACTTTGTTGCTGGCATCCATCACCTCAAGAGATACTAGTGTTCTCCCCCACCCCCTACCCCCATTCCCTATACACACAGCCTGTCCTATCTAGAGCTTATCCATAACCACGCTGACCATTCATAAAAAGTCTGGTCAGTAGCCAGCTTTCTATTCTCACTGCTGCAAATGGCTCAGCCAGCAGATTCAGAGGGTTATTCGTTCAAGGGAAAATTATGACAATAAAATTGTCCTGGGCTAGTTTCTTGTGTCCCAGAGTGTTTCAACTCCTGAGAGTGTTAAAATGAACTTCTTTGAAGATAAGAATCATAGTCTTATACATGCAGATTTTTATAATCCCCTGTTCAGCTTATAAACAGAGAAGTGGACAGGGGTAGATAGCATGATGGTTATGCAAACAGACTCTCATGCCTGAGGTTCCAAAGTCACAGGTTCAATCCCCCACACCACCATAAGCCAGAGCTGAGCAGTGCTCTGGTAATAAATAAATAAATAAATAAATAATAAAAATCAGCAGAATCTTAGAACCAGAAGAAAACAAGAGTTGTCTATTCTCAAAGAGTAAACCTCACTCATACCATCTGTCAGAACGAAGTGGGTGCTTTTATAAAAAGCAGATTGCTGGAACCACTCTAGACCTCCTGGTCTCTACTGACATTTGTTAGGCAAACCAAAGTCTGGAGAACTGTTAAGGCTCTGTAAATGAACACATGAGCTCCTAGCTCTATCATTTAATGCTTATCCAGCCGAGATAGTTTGTAACCTCTTTGAGAACACTGGGCATCGAGAAACCATCTCAAGAGGTCTCACCTCCATTTACTCTTTGGTGCCCATATCTGGAGCCCTTAACATAGGATTTTCAGTCACTCTATTGTAGGACTAGGCATAGGATATAAATCCTGTGTCACAGTTCCCCTTTTTAGATCATCATCTAAGTCATGACGATAAAATAAACTCAGACTCCAATAATGTAGTTCTCAGTAAAGCTAGACTACTCATCCTGTGAGTATAGACAGTATGTGCTACACCTTAGGTGTGTATGTGTGGCCCATGCCATGGAATGGATGGGACAATTCCCAACAGAGATGGAAGAAGAGTTGCCAATTCATAGCTTAGACCAAGCATGTTTGGAGTTTACTGTTCATTTTAGTCCTCTGAAACAGAATCAAGGGAGTGAGGCTCTGTCCCTAGTCTGCTAACTGGGTATCCTGGGACATGGGGCAGCCTCAGTCTACACCCAAGCTTCCTGTAGATGGGGTTGTCACCATTGAACTCTTCTTCACATTAGCAATCTTGTCGGTCCTCTTCCCAAGGTCAGCTCACTGGGACAGAGACAAAGAAAACCCTAGCCCTGCCCTGCATCCTGGAGGAAGATAGCAGCACACAAAAGAGTGACCACTAGCTGTGCCACACCCCCCAGGAGAGGAAAACCAGGAAAGACTCTGCTGTGTGTTTATGAAATTCACGGGCAGCTGCTTCCTCTGCTGAACCCACAGCAATGGCGGGTCTGGCCCTGTCCTGACCCCTCCCAGGGTCCCGCAATTTGCCATCTGTTGGAGGGTCAGGGAGGAGGTGACCAGATAGGCAAGTTGTCACCAGACAGGAAATGAATCCATGTCTGTCCCTTCATTCAAGTCCCAGGTTACTCCAGGGGGGTGGGTAGGGTGAGCCCAGCTGTAGTGTTCACATCTGGCAGGGGTGCTGTGTGTGTGTGGGCAGGAGGGGAAAAGAGGGTCAGCATATGCTTGTGTTTGTGTTGGCCCTCACACTGTGTGCGTGTGTGTGTGTGTGTGTGTGTGTGTGTTTCTGACTGCTGGAGAGATAGAGAGAAGGGGAAAGGAGAGATAAATGACTCTGTGGGTACAACTGTTTTTCTCCATATGCCTCTGGGTCTTCCTGGGCTCTGGCTCTATTCCTTCAGCTGCTGTCTCTTCATCCATATGTGTGAGGATAGACACCAATGTGTAGGCCTTTCTGACTCTCCCTACTCACATCCTCAACTCGAGTCCAAGACATCCTGTAGGTTTTCTGTCTGCTCTGGGTTCCATAGTCTTTCCTCTCTGGAAAGGGTTCAACCAGTGAAACGGAGGTAGAGGAAACTGAACCAGCTCCTGTCTGGCAAGTAATTTTTTTTTTTGTCTAGACAAGTCTGCTTGCTGTGACAAGACCTACCCTCTGCAACCTGAGTAAAACTGGTTGGCTGGTGTTGCTCAAGGCTCTGCAGTGACTCAGCTAACATTCTGGAGTGATGTACTGTACCCACTGAGAACTTAACGATCCCCCCAGTAGTCACTTGTGGGAGTACTGCAGGGAGATAGACTCCATCTGAGAAGGCAAGACCAGTTCTGTAACGTCAGCAGCACCAGAGAAATCACTGTGGGAGAAGGTCATGGATGGAGCTAAAGGCCTTTGCTATCAATCCACAGATGAGGAAACTAGGCTCAAAGGGGAAGTGTCTTGCCTGAGGTCATAAGCTAATTCATCATGCATTCTTTAACCAATGCTTATCAAGCATCCATTGTGTCAGTCACTCTATCAGGCATGAGAATAACATCAGAAATTTAATTCACTGATTCTGCTATTAATATATACAATCTAGTTGGAGACACAGATACATGAGAAGGTAGTTATGACAAGAATGGGCTAAATGCCACAGCAGGAAGGATGTGTAGAGGGCCATAGAGGCTATAAGAAAATCAGACCATGTAATGGCGGGGAGGTGGCTAGAGGAGGTTGAGACCCCAGGTTGGATCCCAGTGTGGCATATGACTAACCAACCAATGTTCTGGTTCTCTTGTAAAATAATAATCAAAGTTTAAAAAAGAAAGGCAAGCAAGGATACCTCCAGAGTAAACAGAGGTGAATGTAACAGATTAAGTAATGTCCCCTTCACAGATGTCTATGTATTAACCCCCAAAACCTCCCACATGGATTACTCAAGTGGGTCCAATACAATCACAGGTGTTTCTATGGGAGCCAAGATGACTAGGAGTCCCAGAAAGAGTTGTAGCCATGGAAGCAGAGGTCAGATAGAATGAGTAAAGAAATAATAAACAAAAGTAATGGAGCCGGGTGGTGGCACACCTGGTTGAGCACATGTGTTACAATGTGCAAGGACCCAGGTTCAAGCCTCCAGTCCCCACTTGCAGAAAGAAAGCTTCATGAGTGGTGAAGCAGGTCTTCAAATGTTTCTTTCTTTCTCTCTCTTTGCTTCCAGGATCATCTCTGGGGTTCAGTGTCAGCACTACGAATCCACTGCTCCTGGAAGCCACTCCCTCCCCATTTTATTGGACAGGACAGAGAGAAATTGAGAGAGGAGGAGGAGGTAGAGGGGGAAGGAGAGTGACACCTGCACACCTACTTCAACACTTGTGAAATCCGCCCCCACCCCTGCAAGTGGGGAACCTGGGGCTTGAACCGAGATCCTTGTGTGGGTCCATGTGTTTCTTACTATGTGTGTGTCAACCTGGTGCACCACCATCCAGACCCCTCTCTCCCGCTCTATCATCTCCTTCCTCTTGATTTCTGGCTGCCTCTATCCAACAATAAATAAAAATAATTTGATGGATCAAAAGAGTATTACACTGCTGGCTCTGAAGATAGAGGAAGGCCAAGACATGCCAGCAGCCTCTAGAAGCTGCGAAAATCAGTCCAGCAGATTCTCCCTAGAACCTCCAGAAGGAAATCAACCCTCCTGACATTCAGATTTTAGCAGATAAGATTCATTTCAATGTTTTTTCTTTAGTGATCTCAAGGGTCATGGGACACAACAGATAAAGCCTTGAACTCTGAAGCATGAGGTCCTAAGTTCTGATCCCTGGCACCACATGTGCCAGAGTGATGTTCTGGTTCTCCTATCTCCTTTTCTCAAATTTTTATTTTTGCTCAGAATGGACACATAACTCAAAAAAAAACAAACACTTTAAGTAAATAAATCTGTATTTTGAGTCACTAAATAGGTGATAATTTGTTACACACACAGCAATGAGGCAAAGGTGACACAGAGGGTTCCAACAGAGATGGAGTGAAACTAGAAGTGTTCATCATGAAAAGGACCATCTAAAATGATCACCGAAAGTGCTAGAAGCCTAGCATGCCAGGAGCTGAGGGGAGAAGGACACAAAGCCCTTAAAAGAAGCTGTGAGCAGGTCAGCAAGATGGCTCACTTGGGAGGACAGCTCTAATGTGAATGTGTGCACCACCCAGGTTCAAGCTGCCAGTCCCCACCACACTGGGGGAAGCTTCAGTTTAGTAGTGTTTGTCAATTCTTTCTTTATATCTGTCTGTCTGTCTGTCTGTCTATCTATCTATCCATCTATCCATCTATCTACCTATCCATCCATCCATCCATCCATCCATCCATCCACCCATCATCTATCTGTCTGTCTGTCTGTCCATCCACCTGTCTATCTGAAAAAGGCATCCAGGAGTAGTAAATCCTTGATAACAATAACAATAACAAAACAAAGCATGGTCTTGCAGCCTGGGCTCTGTGGATTGCAAGGAATCAGCTCTCTCTGTCCATAGAGGTTGAGCTTGGTGAGCCTGGGGGCTTGGGGTTATCTGGCAGAGTGAGAAATCGATTCTGAATTTCTTCTCCACCCCCTGAAAGGGGTCTTGTACTCCACTGTCCGCCTCTTCTTGGTCCTTCAGCTTTAGGTCATGCCCAGGTTTCAAAAACCATTTGTTACAGTCAGTGCTCAGGTGTGAGAAAAGATTTGGTAGGGTGGGCAACCTAGATTCTTGGAGGAAGTTGTGCTATGAGACAGAAGCAGAGTGGAGGCCACAGGACTACACCTACTAGGGAAAAGTACCTGATAACACTGCAAAATCTATAAGGCAGATGGCCATTGTCCTGCTTACAATTCCTTCTCATCAGGCCCCCAGTTTCATCTCTGGCTCAACCCAGAGCTTTGAACTATGTTTTTGTCTTTCTTACAGTCAAAACCAGAATGGCAGCTCTTAAGATGGGAAAGGACCTCTGGCCACTGTCTGTGTCCCCAGCTGAGGTTCAGAAACTATTGTGCATACTGGCTGCAGCTCCATTCGTTGGGATCTCTGATGGGGTTTAAATCAGGATTGGGAATACCAGGTCACCTGTAAAATCAAGGCCATGGCAACTTCAAGAGGAATTTGAAATTCAATAAATCTAATAGCTTTTTTTTTTTTCATAGTAACAGTAAGTGCCAATTTTTAATTTGATATTTTTGTATGGCCACTGAATGGTGTTGTAAAGATCCAAATGGTCCTTGGCAGGGGTGGGGGGGAGCAAGGGGGGTTGTCTTCACCCCTGGTTTAAATGCAGTGGGTCACTTGCTAAGTGCTGCACTTCTATGCTGATCAGATCCCAGCTCCTGCTGAGCACCAGGCAGGGTACTGGGCATTTGGAAAAAATGGTAACTAAGACTGAGTCCCTGCCCTCATCTGTTCATGGCTAAGTGGGCTCATTAGCTCTGTTCAGATCATCCTTATCTGAACTCAAAGCAATGACTGAATCAGCCCATATGGCTGAGATGGCCCTTGTGACGCCATTAAATATGCTGTCTACACTGCTGATGATTCAGGCTAGTGCTGGCTGGCCTTCAGCTACCATAACTCCCAGCTCTTTGCCACATGTGGAAAGCAAAGCTTTGGCTTCCTGTGAGCCACTGTCTACTAGCTCTGACCCTCTGACCCCGGATGACTTCAACTACCTCTATGAGGCTCAGATTCATCATCTGTAAAATGGATAGAATACAAGGAGACCAGAAGCAGAGGAATCTAGAAGGGTCTCTGTTCTAGCAGAAAGAAGGTGCTTAACAATGCTAGAAGCCAATTCCTGCCCTGTACTTCAGATCACAAGAGCCAAACAGGATAAAAGACCCCTCATTTGCCTTCTTGAAACTAAGCCCTGGTCCTGTAGGACTCCTAATTAGGCATGGCCTGTACTCTGGGATATAAAAGAGAGGAAGGCTAGACAGGATCTATCTTTCCATGTTTTTAATTGGGAATGCAGAAGACTCCAATTAGGACATTGGCACCAAGAAGGAAGCACAAGGGCAGCCCCTGCAGGTAATCATGCTGCTGAGAACAGAGCTCAGAAGGACACAGTCAGCAAAGGGTTAGCCTACATGTAAAATCCCTTCTCCTCTGTCACCTCACATTGGAAGGCCGGCCATCAGAGAACAAGCTGGTCTTTGACTGTTGCTCTCATTAATGGTTCCCTCATTTCCCCCCCTTTTGGCCTGGACATAAAAAAACAAAATAAGAAGGAGAAAAAAGAAGAGATGGAGAAAGAAGATGAAGACGAAAAAAATAATAGGTACCACTGTCAACAAAATCAATCCTTTAAGCTGGAATTTCCCATGCCAAGACTAACAAGCAGCTCAGTGCTACTTTATATGTGGTACTTAACTTTATCACCCCGACTCTCTCCCTCACTGCAAACTAGGCCCACCAAGAGCCTGGCCCACAACTCTCTCCCTCACTGCAAACTAGGCCCACCAAGATCCTTAGCCCCACCAAGAGCCTGGCCCACAACTCCAAACCATAGTGTGACTCCTATGCTTACCCTGGTTATATGAGCAAACAGATTGATGTTTTACTTGGAAGTAAGGCTTGTACCATATTCATCTTTTTTGTCTTCAAGAAAATGTCCATTTTAACTGATTTCTCTCCCCCCCATCTTTATTTATTGTATAGAGACAACCAAAACTTAAGAAGGGGGAAGTAAAGAGAGAGAAAGTGAGAGAAAGAGAGACACCTGCAGCCCTGCTTCACTACTCACAAAGCTTTCCCCATGCAGGTGGGGACCAGGAGCTGGAACTAGTATTCAGGAGCATGGTAACATCTATGCTCAACCAGGAGCATCACCACTGGCCTCCTTTTAACTGTTCTCAAGAAAGATAAGGTCAATTTACTGATCTGAGCTTTTTGTTGCCTAAGCATACATTTACTTATTGAGTTGGGATCCCTGTGAGGTCTTGGTGAGACAAGGAAAATAACGCTTGTCACACATGATCCCAGCCCCTAAGTTAAGGATCTAAAGGGAAACACACCTCAACTATTTCAATACAGAGATGCACCATCTGGGAGAAGAGTCAGGGAGGCTACTGTAAGGAGACACAAAGCTGTAGTTAGGCTTAGAAATGAGGAAAAGACAAAGGGCTGGTCTAAATCTTTCTAGCTATGACTATATTCTGAGGTTTCAGGTGGGATATAGTGAATCTTTCAGTAGGACCCAGGAAGGGATAATACTAAGGTTGGACACTCACTTAAGTTTCTGAAGAAGCCTCTCTTTGAATTTTTTTCCCCCCACTAGGATTACCTCTGAGGCTCTGTGCCTGCATGACTCCACTGCTTCTGGAATCTCTCTCTCTCTCTTCCTTTTAGATACAGGGTGAGAGACAAACAGAGAAACCACTGTTTTACCACTCATTAAGTTTCCCAACTCCAAGCAGATGCTCCCATGTGGTGATCAGGGGCTCAAACCTAGGTCCTTGCTCATGGTAATGCACATGCTTTACATATAGCGTAAGCAACCTCTTAAGAGCCAAAACACACTCTCTCTCTCTCTCTCTCTCTCTCTCTCTCATCAGATCACTGCTCAGCTCTGGCTTATGGTGGTGTGGGGAATTGAACCTGGGACTTCAGAGCCTCAGGCATGTGAGTCTCTTTGTATAACCATTATTCTATCTACCTTTTGCCCTCCAAATCTCTAAATACTTAAAGGTATGAAGAGCAGCAATTATTGAGGAGACAGGGGGCCATAAAATAGTCATTAATCTCTCCCTCACTGGGGCTCAGGAAAAAGTACCTAAAAATAGTATCCTACTTGGGAGCCGGGAGGTAGCGCAGTGGGTTAAGTGCAGGTGGCGCAAAGCACAAGGACCAGCGCAAGGATCACTGTTCAAGCCCCCGGCTCCCCACCTGCAGAAGGGTCGTTTTCACAGACAGTGAAGCAGGTCTGCAGGTGTCAATCTCTCTCTCCCCCTCTCTGTCTTCCCCTCCTCTCTCTATTTCTCTCTGTCCTATCCAACAACGACATCAATAACTACAACAATAAAACAACAAGGGCAACAAAAGGGAATAAATAAATAAATAAACATTAAAAAAAATAGTATCTTATTCATTTAGAGCAAATCAGAATGTAGCCTATCCCAAACCCATTCTCTAGAGAGCTTTGTGACTTGGTATAAAAATCCCCCAGTCTTCTTGCCCAATCAATACTGTGTTGAGGGACTGACCATGTCACCCTAACAGTCACAGGACAAGAGTAGCTTTCCCAGAAGCTGAGAAGTTACATTAAGTAGCAAGTGTCCACCAAAGCAGCATGTGAGCACTCACTCGATGATTCAGAGGACTGAGACTTGACATATGACCTGGGGCAAGATTCTTGCCCCTCTTGAACCTTGAATGTCCTCACCCATAGAGTGAGCAAGTAAGGCAGAATCTGAGATCTTTTTCATTTACAACATTCTACATGAGTCCAAGCTCTGGATATAAGGAGAAGAGGCTTGACAGGTCCTGTTGGAGTAAAGCTCACAGACTGGAAGAAAATGAGGATAATTCTCATTTTCCTGAGGGGGCTCTGGCTAGATGACTCCTTAGACACCACAAAGACAAGAGGGTTGAGAATTCCCTGGCTTTGGTCACTGAGCTGGAAACATTTAACAAGCAGGTAGTTTTGTACTCTGCTTGCATACCAACAGTAAGATGCTACTTACTATGCAGCAGGCCACCAGGGCTCCTTGAGCAAATCCTGCCAGGACATCACTGGGATGGTGCTTGTGGTCAGATACACGAGACAGTCCTGTGTAAAAGGCCATCATGATCAGGGTGAACTGCAGAAGGGGCCGGAGTAGACGGGCACCTCGCCAAGTGAAGCGAGCCTGCAGGTATAGCTGGAGGGAAGGAAAAAGGAAAAAAAAAACACACTAAGTGACTTGTGCATTCTAACACCAAGCCAACAAACACTACCACTTTTGCTAAATGGACCTTGCATAGCATGTTGTCGAATGAGCAGTCAACTAGGACATGCTCTCTAACCGGTTGTTTAAGTCTTGAAACCTAGTTTCTGTATAGAAAGAAAGAGGGAGGGGAGGGGAGGGGAGGGAAGGGAAGGGGAGGGGAGGGGAGGGGAGGGGAGGGGAGGGGAGGGGAGGGGAGGGGAGGGGAGGGAAAAGAAAGGAAGGGAAGGAAAGGGAAGGGAAGGGAAGGGAAGGGAAGGGAAGGGAAGGGAAGGGAAGGGAAGGGAAGGGAAAGGAAAGGAAAGGAAGGGAAGGGAAGGGAAGGGAAGGGAAAGGAAAGGAAGGGAAGGGAAGGGAAAGGAAGGGAAGGGAAGGGAAAGGAAAGGAAGGGAAAAGAAGGGGAGGAAGAACTTTTTCTAGAAAGATAAAAAAGAACACTGAGTAAGATAATACATAAGAATGGCCTTAGCAACCTGCCTCACATAAAGCAAACAATTCACAAATGTTAGTTCTCTTTTATCTTCTTCTTAACTGGAACTAATTAATGAATAGTAACCAGAATTATTATTTTTTAAAGATATTTTATTTTATTTTAGTCAGCGAGATACAGAGAGAAAGACACAAAGAGGACTACTAGAGCACTGCTCAGCTCTGGTTTATTGTGGTACTGGGGAATAGAACCTGGGAACTTGGAGCCTCAGGCCTGAAAGTCTTTTGCATAACCATTATGCTGTATCCCCAGCCCAGTAACCAGAATTATTAAAAGCTCACTTTTTTATTGACCACGACTCATTTAACATATTGGTTAATGATCACGGCTATACAATTTCTATACTACCTGCCTTTCCGTCTTCTATGGAAATAAAATGTATGCTAATGGGGGAAATTATCACAGAGTTATCTCACAGTGAGAGCTTCTGCTTCAAAAGCTCTTAGGACAAGAAACTTGCCCAAGGAAAAGTTTCTCAGTCACAATTTGGGTCTACAGATTTTTGAATGAGAATATAAGGAAACACATAAACCAACTAGACAATGCCCAAGAAGTTTCAAACAGAGGTTGACAGACACTGGACTGGGTGTGGTAGGAGAGTAACCTGGAAAAAAAAAAAAAGGGATAATAAGAACAAAAACCACCCCTGGTTTAAGCAAAGAAGTTGAAATGACGTCAACTGGGCATTGTCCCTTGGAGTTATCTTGCTACAGTTTCCGTTCTAACTCCTGGGCACAACCTATTTCCCAGGTTCCTGTGGGAACTTGGGGAATGAGGAGGAAGAGGCAACAGGACAAGGGGAACTTCCTACTACAAATCAAAGGAGAGCACTTGGAGAGGCCAGAAGAAAGAGGAAGTGAGAGGAGGGGAGATGCTGAGGGCCTAAAGATAGTTCTGTGACAGTGGTAAAGGGGGTAACTCTGCCCTTCCTGAGACAAATGGACACCTTCCTTTCGGTTCAGGAAGAAGCAGGAAAGCAGCTGATCTTGAGGAGAGAGGAGAGTGAACAATTCCACAGTCACTCTTGCCCAAGTAGGAATAGGATTTAGTGCTGAATTCTCAACAGCTTGGAAAAACTATTTCAAAAAATACCAACGACGGAAGCAGCAGCCAACTTGATGGTGATTATGAAATTGTATGAAATACATTATTGGGAAATCAAAGAATAACAAATGAAAAAAAAACAATAAAGATAACCCATTGATGTTGGCTATACATGTTTAAAAAAAATCCACAGCTTTTCATATATTAAAAAAGCTTAAAAGCTAAAGGAGATACAAATCCTAATAGCAAAGATGATTAAATAAACAATAACTAACTAGGGTGGGAGAGATAGCAAAATAGTTATGCGAAACGACTCTCATGCCTGAGGCTCCCAGGTCCCAGGTTCAATCTCCCACACCACCATAAACCAGAGCTGAGTAGTCCTCAGTCAAAAACAAACAAACAAAAAACAATAATTTAACTTACAAAGACTTTTATAGGATTTTTATGAAGGGGCCAAAAGAACAATTTAACTAAACTAACAAATACAAGTAAGTCCACATTATGAGAAGCCACAGGGCTCAAAAAACAAGAAGTTGTGGTCTGGGAGATGGTGTGGTGTTGGACTCTTAGGCTCAAGGTCTGGGTTCAGTCCATGACACTGAATATGCCACAGTGATACTCGGGCTCTCTCTATACCACCCTTCATTAATAAATGAAAACGGGCGGTAGCGCAGGGGTAAGTGCACATGGAGTGAAGCAAAAGGACTGCTGCCAAGAACCCCGGTTCGAGCTCCAGCTCCCCACCAGCAGGGGGTTGCTTCATAGGCTGTGAAACAAGTCTTCAGGTGTCTATCCTTCTCTCCCCCTTTCTGTCTTTCCCCTCCTCTCGATTTCTCTCTGTCCTATCCAACAACAACAACAAGGGCAACAAAAATGGGGAAAATGGCCCGCCCCCGGGAGCAGTGGATTTGTAGTGCAGGCACTGAGCCCCAGCGATAACTCTGGAGGTAGGAAAGAAAGAAAGAAAGAAAGAAAGAAAGAAAGAAAGAAAGAAAGAAAGAAAGAAAGAAAGAAGGAAAGAATACTACTTAAAAAGAAAAGTGAGATGTTGTAATTCCTGTCCTGTGGAGCATACACTTCGGGGTGAGGGGTTTATAGCAACTATGAAAGAGGCACAGCAACAAGGTCAGCCACTGAGGCGAAGGCTCAGAGGTTGAACAGGTATTCAGGTGATAGTGGGGGGGGAGGGGCTACAACTTCAGCAGAGCTATGATTTAGAAATCACCAAAGCTGCAGAAAACTTAACATAATTCAGTATAGTTGAAGAGGACTGTGGGTAGGTGATGAAAAACAAGGATTACAGAGGTAAATGGGCATGGAGGGTTTGGATGTCAAATACAAGAAGAACCTGCCTTTATTTAGTGGGCTAATGACATATGTTCTATTCAAAAATCCTCACTTTCATGATTATTTAATAATCCTTGGGGTTTTTTTGTTTGCTTGTTTTTGTTTTATTTATTTACTTGTTTGTTTTTACAAAATGTCTTCTACTGAATCACAACTGGGAAATATTACTGTGAAAAAACAGGCAATAATGTTTTCTTTTCTTATCTTTATTTATTTTATAGAGACAGCCAGAATTCAAGAAAAAGGGGGATATACATATATAGAGAGAGATAGTGAGACACCTGCAACTCTACTTCACCATTCCTGAAGTTTTCCTTCTGCATGTGGGGACTTGAACCTAGGTCCTTGCATATTATAACATGTGTGCTCAACCAAGTGTGTTACCATCCAAAAATAGGTAATTTTAAGTAAGGCAATCAGTACCCACCCCTTAAAAATATCAGCATTGCCCAAGGAGATAGTTTAGCATTAGAGTAAAAAACTCCATGTCTGGTTCCCCGTAAGTCCCAGGTTTGATTTCAGGTGTTGGATATGCCAGATCTGAGTGATGCTCTCTGATCTCTCTTATAAAACTAAATCTAAATCACACACACACACACACACACACGCCATCACTGGGACTTCATTGTTCCAAATCAACTTTTTTTTTTTTTTTTTTTTTTTGGAAAAAGAGACGGAGAAAGATACCAAAGCATGGCCTGAGAGGTGGCACAATGGATAAAGTGTCAAACCCTCAAGAATGAAGACCCAAGTTTGATCCTCAGAATAGTATGCACCAGAGTGATGCTCTGATTCTTTCTCTTTCTCATTAGTAAATGAAGAAATCTGAACAACAAGACAACACAACAATGAAGCTTCCTTCAGTGCAACAGGGGCCAGGCTCAGGCCTAGGTCATATCTATGGCAGAGCAAGTGAGCTATCCTACTGGCCCTTAAGTAAATAATTCATACAAATAAAAATAAATACACAAATACCTCAAAGGCTCTTCCCTCACTTCTGTTGAAATGATGCAACAGCAGATCCTACAATCATGAATCAAAAAGCTATGAGTGGGTTGGGTCTGTGGTGTGGTTCCAACTCAACAGCGATTCTTAGGACAATGTCACGTTCCAGAAACAAGGAGTTCATGTGCATTGTGCCCTCCAAGGTCTGGCCTTCCTCCAACCAGTCTTAGCAATAGACAGGGGTAGGGTTGAGTGAGGTGGGTAACTGAAAGAGTACAGATTTTTGCCAGGCAAACCGAACTGAACCAGTTTTCTCAGATCTAAAATAAGTGTTAACCATGGCTCAGGAGATAGCATGGTTGCCAGACTGTTGGACTCGAGGTCCTAGGTTTAATCTTCAACATCACATACGCCAGTGTGACATTCTCAATATCACTTTCTCTATAATAAAAAAAGATAAGTCTGGGAGTCAGGCTGTAACACAGCGGGTTAAGCGCAGGTGGCGCAAAGCACAAGGACCGGCATAAGGATCCCGGTTCGAACCCCGGCTCTCCACCTGCAGGGGAGTTGCTTCACAGGCGGTGAAGCAGGTCTGCAGGTGTCTGTCTTTCTCTCCTCCTCTCTGTCTTCCCCTCCTCTCTCCGTTTCTCTCTGTCCTATCCAATAACGACAACAACAACAATAATAACTACAACAATAAAGCAACAAGGGCAACAAAAGGGAATAAATAAATTAAATAAAATATTTTTAAAAAAAGATAAGTCTTTATTTAAAAATAAATAAATAAGCATAACGATCACTATCTCGCAGGATAGTAGAGACTGGTGACCACCTAAGTCAACATTAAGGTTGTCATATGCTGCTCAACAAGGGGGCGAACTGATTCCCTAACCATTTTGCTTCATTTGGTTGTGACAGCAGTGAGATTTTCTCATTTCCCTCAAATGAATTATCTGCAGGTTTGGGGCCAGGTAGAGGCACACCAGGTTAAGCACACAGAGTACGAAGCACAAGGACCTGTGCAAAGATCCCAGCTCGAGACCCTGGCTCCCCATTTGCAGTGGAGTCCCTTCACAAGTGGTGAAGCAGGTCTGCAAGTATTTATCTTTCTCTCCTTCCTCTTTCTCAATTTCTCTCTGTCCTATCTAATAAAATGGAAAAAGTGGCCACCAGCAGCAGTGGATTCATAGTGCAGGCACTGAGCCTCAACGATAACCCTGGAGGCCAAAAAAAAAAAAAAAAAAAAAAAAGAATAAAAAACCCTGCAGGTTCTCTGAACATGCTTGTTGAAAAGCTGTAACTCTTCCTCCCTGCTCTCTGTCATGTAGATTCTAAGTCATGGAGCCTTAGAAATCTGGGCAGGCAGAGGAAGGGTGGATTTCCTTACCGGACAAGGCATACATCTCCCCTTACAGTGACTCAAATACTTAAAGGTTGGAGCTCAATAAGAAAGAAAGAAAAAAAAAATACATGAGAGGAACTTGGGGAGAAAGGAATAAACCAGTCATCAGAATAGTTTCAGGAAGGGAGTCCTTATGAATGAGGAAAGAGTAGGGACATGAGAACAGAAGCCCTTTGGGAAGCAGTCAGACATGGAAATAAAGTCAGCAAGTGGAAATGTACACCCCCACCCCACCAGCAGCACCAAGTAATCCATTGATAACAAGCATATCTAATAGGAAATGTCACAAAAGCTCAGGACTGATCCCATGGGGAAAGCACTGCAGTAGGAGAATAAATTCCATTTTCTCACTCAACCATTTAACTTCTTCTGCTCCTCAGTTTCCTCAAGTGTGAAACAGGGAGAACAGTCTCCCCTCTCCCCCACCCCCAGCGACCCAGATCAAATGTACTAACAACACAGGGCAGGGCACAGCACTTAAAGCAGACCCAGAAGCTTGCAGTCTCCTTTCGCCTTGGTGAATGCGGTTGACTCCATGACTATGGTTGGTAGCACCAAAACAAGTAATTTACCAACCAAAGTTATTGTACAATGACTTTCTACCCAGTTGCATCTGATCTGGGAAATAAGCTGGTGGCAATAGGCTTTGAGGTTGATCAAAATATCTGATAGCTGCATCCCACCCCAACTGACTGTTGAATGGAACTGAATGTTACCATTTCACACTGCACTTAGCAGGAGCTACTCCAGGCAGAAGGCCTGGGCTTCACCAGGACTGGGAAGGACAGTCTGGATCAACAGCTCCCTTAGATACCCGATTCTGGAAACATAATGTAAGCTAAGACACCCCATCCAGCATTTCCAAAGCTGGACGATACTCCTTATTCAGGAGAGGAAGTCATATGTCTTAAATACAAGGATGCCATTGTCCCTGTCCTGGGCCAAACAGCAAGGAGACTTTCCCAGAATTCCTAATGGGATTTAGCAAAGTCCTAGACACCTAAACATAGATAGTCAGGGAAGAGGTGAGCACAGAGCTAGACCAAACCAGAAAGTTCAATCCCCTGATCTTTCACAATGATCCTGGAGAGAGAAAAAGAGAGAGAGAGAGAGAATCCTCCTCATCTTTGAAAGTCTCTAGGATGGGAGAACCAGCACTGGGATAGAAAGGTACATATCTGCACGTCCCACACACAACTACCCAAAATGATTTCTGTGAAAGTCCCTAACACAGAGAACTCCATAAAATTCCTCCCTGGTCTTAGCTTTAAAATTGGGGTCCTGTGGAATTCCAACAAAACCTCCTTAGAAAGTGCTGGCTGAATTCAAGCTGAATCCTCTGGTCTGAACCAGCAGATTTAGATGTGTGGGTGAGTCACACTTGGTTCTTGCTAAGTCATTTGTGTCTCATTACATGATTTGCATACTGGCCAAACAGGTCTGCACTGTCTTCTCAGTTCATTTCCATTGCTCTGGGGACCCCTCAGCTAAGAGTGAAAAGGAGGCTTTTGTCTACCCCTGTATCCCTGCCTGCTCTCTTCCTAAAAGTCTGTCCAGAGTCTAGACACACACACACACACACACACACACACAGAGGAACGTCCTCTAATCCCCTCTGTGGCTCCTATTTACACACTGATGACCTATCTACATGGTGCAGAACTACTTCTCTCTGGGAAGCAATTCAAGTACTCTGAGGGAAAAAAAGAAGATTCTAGTTGATCTTTTTCTTCCCTTTTATAGAATCAGATCTTGTGATCTGCTACTATGAGGGAGAGAGGGAAAAAAGGTAACTACTATTTTGCAGAACTATTTCTCTCTGGGAAGCAATTCAAGTACTCTGAGGAAAAAAGAGAGAGGAGATTCTAGTTGATCTTTTTCTTCCCTTTTAAAGAATCAGATCTTGTTTTCTGCCACTATGAGGGAGAGAGGGAAAAAAGGTAACTACTATTTTTGCTGAGCACTGTTCTAGACACTGTGCTTAGTAAAAGAAAAGACATCTCCTGAAACTGTCACGCTTATTCTGTTAGAGGACACTAATGTCTCCATTTTACAGATGGAAAGACCAAGGCTTAAAGAAACCAGACCATGTCACTTACCTGAAGTCATCGAGAGTAATTAAGATTTCCCTCTTTCTAACCAAAGAGCTGCATGGCTTTCTCCTAGGAGTCAATGCTTTGCATGCAACACTGGCCTTTGGTACTGGATTTGTGTTTTTTGAGAAAACAGCAATGCAAGGAGACCACAGGTAGCCTGCACGGACTAAAGTTCAACCTGCATGGCCATTGGGAACTTCAGGCTCCTCTGACTCACTTGTCACACTTTCTAACACTTTTGTCTCAAAAGGCTCTGTGAGAGTTAGAGTAAGGGAATCTGACCTGTTCTTAGGCTGAGAAGACTCTGGGAACTGACTTGACATACTCTGCAACAGGGTTAGAAACCCTTTCCTCTGGGAGTCGGGCAATACTGCAGCAGTTTAAGCGCACATGGTGCAAAGTGCAAGGACCAGTGTTAATGATCCTGGTTCGAACCCCCAGCTCCCCACCTGTAGGGGAGTTGCTTCATAAGAGGTGAAGCAGGTCTGCAGGTGTCTATCTTTCTCTCCCCATCTCTGTCTTCCCCATCTCTCTCCATTTCTCTCTGTCCTATCTAACAATGAGGGCATCAATAACAACAATAATAACTACAACAACAATAAAAAACAAAGGCAACAAGTGGGAAAATAAATAAATATTAAAAAATTTTAAAAAAAGAAAGAAAAAGAAACCTTTTCCTCTGTACTCAGACCACTCCTAATCAGAGGACTAAGCAAACCATTTGTGAGGACAGTTGAGTTTTGAACAGCACAGATTTGAACTGTGTGGGGTCACTTCCAGGTAGATCTCCACGTAAACAAATTGGACGGACATCAACTGAGGGTATCAATCCATGACTGTACATATATTTTGTCCTTTGTATAATTTTTTAAAATCTGTTTCTTTATTTCTGTAATGAGAGGGAATCCGAGAGCAATAGAGAAACCAAAATACCACTCAATCCTAAGTACTACCGGAGGTTGAATAAATCACACATGGGCCTCAGGCATATAGACACACTCTACCTATCAAACCACCTCCCCAGCCACTCCTGAGGATTTAATAATGATTTTTTTATTGATATATGTATATGAGTGGGGGAGTCAAAAGTTATGCTCATTTTTCAACTGTTGCAGTGGGTTGGCATGCCCAGTCTTCCTGTAGTTCAAAGGTCAACAATATTTACTTTCCAGGCTTTCTACACAAAACCAGGAGCTCTTTCAGTGTTACACAAGATCGGGCACAGAGCAGGCACTCAGAGATGGAGGGATGGATGACACAGGGAGAAAGAAGTAGAAAAACATTGTGTGCAGTGACTTACTCCCCCTTGGCAAAAACCATCTTTTGCCTGCTAAGAGCCTTACTAGGGAGTCCGGTGGTAGCGCAGTGGGTTAAGCGCAGGTGGCACCAAGTGCAAGGACCGGTGTAAGGATCCCAGTTTGAGCCCCCAACTCCCCACCTGCAGGGGAGTCACTTCACAGGTGGTGAAGCAGGTCTGCAGGTGTCTGTCTTTCTCTCCCCCTCTGTCTTCCGGTCTTCTCTCCATTTCTCTCTGTCCTATCCAACAATGACGACATCAATAGCTACAACAATAAAACAAGTGCAACAAAAGGGAATAAATAAATAAATAAATAAACAAATATTAAAAGAGAGAGAGCCTTACCAAACACTCTCAAAATCTGTGGGAATGTCTCAGGAGTATTCCAGACCAGACTACTTCAGCAATCTAAGCCATGTTGAACAAAACCTAAGTGACTAAGAACCATAGGCCAGAGAACATAACTATCAGACTACAGCCACTTCCGGCTACCCAACATATCCACTTACACATAGACTGTTCTCACAATCACCAGCGTAAAGATTCCACAGGTAAACAAACAGTGAAGAGGCAGCAAAGACCTTCCTATACCACTCAAGTACTTCTCTCTCTCTCTGTCTCTCTCTCTCTCTCTCTTATCAGTGAGAGGGACAAACACAGTTTTGGCTGGAAATATGAAGAAGTGTGGTGGTCTGGGAGTGACAAAAGACATGGGAGTCAAGGGCTGGGGAAACAGCATAATGGTTATGCAAAAGACTTTCAGTGGTCTGGGAGGTAGTACATTGAACAAAGCCCTAGACTCTCAGGCATGAAGTCTTGAGTTCAGTCCCCAGCAACACATGTACCAGAGTGATAACTGGTTTTCTCTCTCTCTCCTCCTATCTTTCTCATTAATAAATAAAAATTAAAAAGAGGGCGGGGTAGTGCACCGGGTTAACCTCACATAGTATGAAGCACAAGGACCCCTGCAAAAGGATCCCAGTTTGAAACCCGGCTCCCCACCAGCAGGGGATTCACTTCATAAATGGTGAGGCAGGTCTACAGGTGTCTCTCTCCCCCCCTCTTAATTTCTCTCTGTCCTATCCAATAAAAATGGAAAAAATGGCTGCCAAGAGCAGCAGATGTGTAGTGCTGGCACCAAGCCCCAGTGATAAGCCTGGAGGCAAAAAAAAAAAAAAAAAAAAAATTAAGACATGAGATTCACTTATTCATTCACTCTTTAAATATTCATCACAGGGGCCAGGTGGTGGCACACCTGGTTGAGCACACATGTTACAATATGCAAGGACCCAGGTTCGAGCCCCCAGTCCCCACTTGCACGGGGAAAGCTTCACAAATGGTGAAGCAGTGCTGCAGGTGTCTCTCTGTCTCTCACTCTCTCTATCCCTCCCTTCCTTCTCAATTTCTGACTGTCTCTATCCAATAAATAAATATAATTAAAAAATATTCATCATAAACTACTTCAGATATTATCTGGGAAAGTGAAATACAGTAGTGAATCAAAAGACAAAGTCTCTCTTGTGAAGCTGACGTTTTATGTGGCAAAGAATAAAAGGGAAGGGAATGTATAAGATGTCAGGTGATAAGAAATTTGGAAGGAAATAAGCGTACAAAAGAGGTCAGGACATCCCAGAAGAGAGGAGCAGTCACTTTAAGAAGGGTAGGCTTCTCTAGCAAAGTGATTTCACCTTGGGAGAACTATGGTGGTTATCACAGTAGGGGCAGAGGGGGGAGAGACACAGAACTTTGGTGGTGGTGGGACTGCTGTGGAACTATCCTCCTTCTCGTATAATATTTTAATTCACACACACACACACACACACACACACACACACACACACACACACACACACACACACACACACACACACTGTTTAAAAAGGAGGGAGCAAGGAGGATTCCTGGGAGAAGAGCACAGCAACAAGGGAAAGACTTTGACACCAAGCTGTTGTTGCCTAGTCTGAGCTGCAAAAGGAGATGGGACTTCACAAAAGTCTTCTCACTGCTCCATTCCATGTCCTATCAGTGATGTGCGTTGTGCTGCAGAGAACACCTGTAAATGATCACCTGCCCAAATGATCACCTTCTTTTTCATCTTTGAAAAGCAGTTTTTCCAATCTTCACATCAAGTTGGCCTGGATGCTACACTTCTGTGCTTCTATAATAACAGGCATTCCTTGTCTCCCCCTGTACAATGTAAGACTACTGTTGTCCTTACCGCTTTGCTCCTCTAGACTGAGTGGCTGTCAGCAAGTTTCGCTGATTTCATATTCCCACCCTAGTGTGGTGTTTGATGCATAACAGTCACTCACTAAATATGTGCTGAATACTGAGTTGCATTCAGGGTCCCGATTCATCAGAAGGGAGCAGAGTGTCTGGTACCACATAGGAAACACCAGATATGCTGCATAAATGGGGACCTGTCTAATGTTGGCATTTTATCCAGAGTTAAGTCTTCCTTAGTCCTTGACCACGGCGGTGGAGGGCCAACCCAGATGTATCCTCTGAGGTTAAGACCAGGGTTCAGTGGGAACAGGAGTTATTCAGGCTAGAATATGCTGTAAGACTTTTATTTTAAGAATTTGCAATAACTTCTAATAAACTTTCACCTCATTCTTAATCTTCCATGCCTAGAGATAATTTGGTGTATGGGGCATGGTTTTTCCAAGCGACTCATATCACAAATCAAAAGCTCTAACTTAAATATGAACTACCCTTCTAAGTCATAGGAGGGTCTAGGTGACAGATGCTGAAAAGGCCTGGAATAGGGGTGGATGAAGCTCCAGGTGGCCACTGTCTTTGAACTCCAAGGAAATGTGGGCATATGCTTGCCCCTTACAGCTTCTCATCTTCTCTACTGGCACTCAGGGTAGTCAATTCTTTTTTTCCAAACAGAACCCAAAAATAATAGAGGTCAATAGACACTGTCTAGTTTTAGTCTTTTGACAGATGAGGGAAGGGGGAGAGAAGCAGCACAGCAACTGTCCCCCACTTTATAGATAACTACACCGAGGTTCTAAATCTGAGTAACATATGCATGATTCCAAAGCGAGCAGTCAGCCTCATGTCTGACTCAAAAGGCAAAAACTGTCAAGAGTTGCCATAGCTATGATTTTCCTCATTGCCCCAGAGACATGGGCTATGCTAACAAAAGACAGTGCACTGGGAGAGGCTGGAATCTCTTTTGTCCAACTCTGGCACTTCCTTAAGCAACCCATAAAAACAGTGGGGGAGGGTCTTAGTGTTTCTCTATCAGATTCCCATAAAGACTGACAGGCAGCAATTGTGTTCAGCAAACTTCTTTCAGAAAGATTTGCAAAATGGATGGCCAAGGGCTGAGAGTTCTGTGTAACAGCAGGTAAAAAACGAGCCCTGGCAAAGAGCACTGCCCTCCTTACTCTTGGTTCTTAGCTTCAGAGGTCACTTTAGTGCACAGTAGTGGGGGGGGGGGGAGACAGCCATGTGTCTGGATGTCACGTTTGGACATCATCAAGTCATGTGTGTTTAAAAGGGTTCCTAAGAATGTGTGAAGTGTGTGTAATGATAGGTTTTGGAAATAAAGGGTTAAAGTAGCTCTTCCCTTCTTTTTTCCCTCCTTTCTTCCAGAAATGTAGAAGCACCATAATTTTTCCCTCCCCCAGAAAAATAGTTAATCATAATCTATTTCTCATCCATACTCCTGCGGTGATCTCTTGCAACTGGGTTGTCAAAAAGGTTGTGATGAGGGATTTGGGCAGTAGCACAGTGGGTTAAGCGCAGGTGGCACTAAGCTCAAGGACTGACTAAGGATCCTGGTTTGAGCCCCCAGCTCCCCACCTGCAGGGGAGTCCCTTCCAAGTGGTGAAGCAGGCCTGCAGTGTCTATCTTTCTCTCCCCCTCTCTGTCTTCCCCTCCTCTCTCCATTTCTCTCTATCCTATCCAACAATGACATCATCAATAACAACAACAAAAAACAACAAGGGCAACAAAAAGGAAAATAAATAAATTACAAAAAAGTGACGCGTTTTTGCACAGAAAAACTTAAAAAAAAATACAGTACAATGGGTTAAGCGCACATGGCACGAAGCGCAAGGACTGGGGTAAGGATCCTGACTGGAGCCCTTGGCTCCCCACCTACAGGGGGAGTCACTTCACAGGCAGTGAAGCAGGTCTGCAGATGTCTATCTTTCTCTTCCCCTCTCTGCCTTCCCCTCCTCTCTTGATTTCTCTATCCTATCCAACAACAACAGCATCAATATTAACAACAGTAATAGCAACAGCAAATATCAACAAGGGCTACAGAAGGAAAAAAAAATAGCCACCAGGAGCAGTGGATTCATAGTGCAGGTATTGAGACCCAGCAATAACCCTGAAGGCAATATATATATATATGTCAAGACTTTTCTGACAACCTAATCTAACCACAGCTTATAAGGTGATGGGGTGGGAGAAAGGGGTCATCTCACTCATTAAAATGGCTCTGAAGAAAGATAGGTCACCTTCAGGTGAAACTGAAATTAGGATGAAAAAATTAGGATATCAGGACAGAGAGAAATTGGGGTGGGGGGAGACAGAGATGGGGAGGATCTGGGTGGTGGTACATGCAGTTAAGTGTACATAGTGCTAAGAGCAAAGGTTACTGAGAGCGTCAAATGATCTAGCAGAAATCTGACACACAGAAGGAACCTGAAAACATGTCAGTCAGTACCTTCAAGTTGGGGCAGCTGACGAACACATAATACAAAGCACTGGTTTTAAAATTGTCCGGTACTTTTCTCTTGAAAGAAAATGAAGGAATGTGGAAAAAAATAGTAAGTGAGCCTGTTTCCCTAAGCACCTTTACAAAATACTCTGAAATTACAGTTGTAAAATTACTTCCAGTCCTGGGTGAAATGTAAAAATGAAACAGGAAACTACATATCTGTGCTAAATTACCTTTTCTAGGAATAAAGCAAAAACACAAACTACCAAATAAATAAATAAATAAAATAAATAAAGGAAGTGCTATTCATGAATAAATAAAATCCGTGCTCAATTCTTTTTTAGTTTGGGCCCACCTTTTAATTCTGCATCCTGGGTAACAGGAAACCCAGAGGCCTCCAAGCTTGGAAAGGTATGAGGAGGGGAGAGGGGAAAAAAAAAAAAGCCAAAACCTCTTTGCTATTTTTTTCCAGTTCCTAATTACACTTTTTAAAATAAGTCAAAATCAAAACATTCATTTTCCACACGGCATAAGCTACTCTGAGCCACGGCTGACCTCTCAGCACCTTGGCACACAGGGGAGGAAAAAGCAGAGGGATCATATTTAACTGATAGAGAAACATGTCTGCTGTTGTCTGTGTGACAGATTCAGGGACACAGGCACTGTATCTGCATTGCCCCACTGTCTCCCGGAAGTCAGAGGGGACATGGCCATCAGAAGGCAACAGGAGGACTCAGATCAGGGTTCCACTATCAAAAGACCTTCTAATAGTCCACTTAGCCTCTCTGGAGCTCAGTCACTGAATCCAAGAAATGGAGGTAAGGACTGAGCATTTCACCTAGTTATTAGGAGATCATCTGTCCACGATGACCAGAAGAAATTGTAAGATTCAGAATCATTCTCTACAACCAGATAAGGATGACTTTCTTTCTTTCTTTTTCTTTCTTTCTTTCTTTCTCTTTCTTTTTTTTTCCCTTTTAGATAGAGACAGAGAGTGGTCACAGGAGAAGAGGGATGGAGGGAGGGAGGAAGGAAGACACCACACACTGACGTTTCCTTCAGGGTGGTGGTGGAGTGGGAGTGTGTATGTGTGCTTAAACCTGAGTTACACACATGGTAAAACAACACACTAAGTGAGCTATTTTGTCAGCCAACGGTGACTTTTCAAGCCTTTTCATCAACAGAGCAAGAAGAAAAACTGGCAAGGTGAACATGAGAGGAATTTTTCAGATGGTTGAAGGGGGCCAGGTGGTAGTGCACCTGGGTTAGCGAGCATGTTACAATGCATAAGGACCCAGGTTCAAGACCCCGGTCTCCACCTGCAGGAGGAAAGCTTCATAAGTGGCGAAGCAGGGCTACAGGTGTCTCTCTGTTTCCCCCTGCCTCTCAGTTCCTAGTTATCTCTATCCAATAAGTAAATAAAGATAATTTTAAAAAATTTTAAAAAGGAATTTAAGTAATAGTTCTGGCATTTCAGGTAGATTCTTGTCAGTTCACGTGAATTCTTTTTTTAAAAATATTTTATTTATTAATGAGAAAGATAGGAGGAGAGAGAGAAAGAGAACAAGACATCACGCTGGTACATGTGCTGCCGGGGATTGAACTTGCAACCTCCTGCTTCAGAGACCATTGCTTTACCCAATGCGTCTCCTGCCGGACCATAGGTCACTTGAATTCTTTGCACTTTACTTAGAAAGTTCTTCACCAAGTAAAGACATTATTACTTGTACTTCAAGTGAGTTAGTAGATTCTCCAAAAAAAAAAAAAAAAAAAACCTTCATTTTTTAAAAGTTATATATGTATCTTTATCACTTTATACTTTCAAAATGGGTGCCATCTTTAAATCAAGTAGTCATATAACAAACATTATTATTAATTATTATTATTATTATTTTCTGAAAAATGGAAAAAGTCTGGAGAATCAAACAACTTTTGCAAAGGCAGTGGTAGTGTGTAGAACAGAACCATTTTTTCAGTCGATGTCTTTCTCAAAGATTTCACTGTGAAGTCTGTCCCTAATCACTCTCAGAGCGCTCTCTCTGTACAGAAGGGATTTTAAGCTGGGCTCAAACACGACACTGCCAGAATCAAAAGGAAAGTACTTACCACCAGATACAGCATCGTGTACATGGAGAAGGAGGCGTGGCCAGAGAAGAAGGACTTCCTGCAAGAGAATGCCATGATATTCTCATTCCCGATGTTCAGGTGTTCATCTCTGTGTCTTCCCTCCCTCTACTGTCACATAAAGAGCAGCACTGACATGTCTTATTCAGTTTACATCCTTTGTAGTGCCTGGAACATCCAGGAGCATAAATGGATCAACAAAGAATGAACAAATTGGGGCTGGGTAGTGGCACACTTGGTAAAGTGTACATGTTACTTACAATGCTCAAGGACCTGGATTCAAACCCCCAGTCCCCACCTGCCAGCGAAAAGGAAAGCAGTGCTGTAGGTATGTCTCTCCTTTGCCTTCCCTCTCTATTTCCTCTCTTCATCTCAATTTTTTTCTCTATCTCTATCAAATAAATAAACAAGGGGAAAAAATGACTTAAAGCAGAAGAAAGATGGCCAAAACAGACACATTAAAAAAAAAAAAGAGCAAACTTAATACTATACCATCATTGTTTGTTTACATGGCAGTCCTGATTATTTAGTTGGGAATACCACAAAAAATGGGGCAATACCTTATACTCCCATTTCAACCATTTCACCCCCAGGCCAGCATTAAGTCTAGTACCTATTTAGGTATTTAGTAAATACTGAGCTGAATTGGCTTCATCACAGGGGAGGGTGGGCAAGGGATGTGCAGAGATGCGTGTGTGTGACAGACAGGAAAGACTGTGTCTCACCTGGCTTCCTGGACCTTGCTGTCTTCACCTCTGCATGTGTAAGTGTGAATGTAGCCCTCAGAGCAGTTGATCAGGCGGAAATCAGGATTGCAGACGCTCAAGAAGTGAGGACGCAGGCGTCCTATGGAAACCTTGGCAATGTCTGTGAAGGACTGGCTGATGGCACAGCCAAAGAGGAAACAGCCCACTTGCTTATAGAGGGCTGCCACATAAGGATTCTGAATTGTTGACCGGGATTTCTCCTTCAGGTAATAGATCCGATAGAACTCTCCTGTTATGATCTGAAAGGAAACCGAGAGGGGAAATTAAGCAGTTATTGAGACCTGGCATCAATACTGAGGCTCTAAATGATACTAAGTAACATATGGAAATATATATATATATATATATATATATATATATATATATATATATATATATATGATTGAAGGTAATAATCAATAAAATCCCAATTTTCTAGTAAAGAAGCATATGAAGTATAATCTGGGAGGTATCACAGTGGATAAAGCATTGAGCTCTCAAGCATGAGGTCCCGAGTTCAATCACATATACCAGAGTAATGTCTAGTTTTTTCTCTCTCTCCTCCTATCTTTCTCATTAATAAATACATATATTTTTAAAGAAGCATACAAACAGAGTGGGAGTAGATAGCATAGTGGATAAAAGAGACTCTCATGCCTGAGGCTCCAAAGTCCCAGGTTCACCTCCATCCCCAACACCACCATAAACCAGAGCTGTGCAGAACTCTGGTAAAAAACAAAATGATGATAACCAGATTTCCCCGGGCAGATGTGTCCTGGAGCCCCACTTCCCCAGAGCTCTGTCCCACTAGGGAAAGAAAGAGACAGGCTGGGAGTATGGATCAACCTGTCAATGCCCATGTTCAGTGGGGAAGCAATTACAACGACCCACAACGACCCACAACGACCCTGGGTCCATACTCCCAGAGGGATAAAGAATAGGAAAGCTATCAAGGGAGGGGATACAGAGTTCTGGTGGTGGGAATTATATGGAATTATACCCCTCTTATCCTATGGTCTTATCAGTAGTTTCATTTTATAAATAATAAAATTTAAAAAGAGAAATGGGAAATTAAAAAAAAAAACACCATACAAACACAAAAATGCATGGTGGGGGAAAGCAAAGTGCTAATATGGTCATTCTCTCTCTTTTTTTTTTTTCTTTTTCTTTTGAAATACAAGTTTTATATGGCCAAATAGAACATACTATACAGAAGCTACTATTTGTGTGTGTGTGTGTTTCTTTTTTTTCTTTTTCTTTTTTTAATATTTATTTGCCCTTTTTGTTGCCCTTTTTTTTATTGTTGTTGTAGTTATTATTGTTGTTATTGATGTCGTCGTCATTGTTAGGACAGAGAGAAATGGAGAGAGGAGGGGAAGACAGAAAGGGGGAGAGATAGACACCTGCAGACCTGCTTCACCACCTGTGAAGCGACTCCCCTGCAGGTGGGGAGCTGGGGGCTCTAACCAGGATCCTTATACAGGTCCTTGTGCTTTGCGCCACGTGTGCTTAACCCGCTGCACTACCGCCTGACTCCCCACACAAGCTACTATTTTTAACAAAGAGAGACTAGTAGGAATTTAGCTAAATAAATGTATATATATACATATATATATATATGTATATATATATATATATAATGGATAAAGAATCAGAATCAGGACACGGTTAAGAATGACAAGGATGTCAGAGAATCAAGGCACATCTCAGGATTTTGGGATTCAGGACAAGGCACCACAACTATCTCATGTTGTCAAGCCTTAGCCTTGTGCACAAAAGCCGTAATGGGTTTCTATAGGAAGAATGAATGCTCCAAAGCCAAGTCCTGAGTTTGAATCCAGGGCAACATCTGCCCAGTATCATGTAACCTCTTCAGGCTTCAATTTCTGTCTCTGTGAGAAGAGCTTAGTCACCTTGGCAGGGCTGTTGACTAAAATGTTCTAACATGGATGAGAAACAATCTAGATCTTAGAAACTTTTATTTTTTTCATTTTGCCTTTCAGAAATATACAGTGATGAAGAAGAGAACACTGTGCTAAAACTGAAGGAAGTTTTAATTATTTTATTTTTTTTAAGATTCATTCAATTTTATGAGAGACAGACAGATTAATTCCAGAGCAACATTTTGGCATATGCAGTGCTACAACTGAACTCAGAGCATTCGAGTCCTGTGCTATACCCACTGGGTCACCTCCCCAGCAGCCCAAGGAACTTCTGGGAATAAAATGGCCTTCAGCACTTATAAATTTCAAATCTTCCTGCCTGTGTTCTTGAGCCTGAAGCAGAGGAAGTACAGCCTGATGTTTACCCTTCTAAATGTGACCACTCCTTCGTGCTTATGGAAATTGGTCACTATAAAAATACCAACGACAACAAAAAGTCATCAATTATGGATTACTGTTGTTCGTGTTATGTCCTCAAGTGAATCAAATTCTTATAACCACTATGAGCTACATACTGTAGAGTCTCAAGGAGGAAAACCTCAACCAGAACTGCCTGGCTTTATATGAGAAATGGGAAGTCAGCCAATTCTCTGTTAGGAAAATGCCAAGGATGCCTCCACAGAAGAGGACCAATCTGCTCTGGTGATGCATGACCACACAGCCTGCTGCCCTTGTCTTAACAACACAGAACAGCCACTTCCTGGTTGCAACCACAGCCCAGGGACAATGAAGTTCAACTCATCACTCACCACAATGTCCCTTTCACACTTCCTCACAGGGCAGGATGATGAGCCAAACTTGCCCTTTCAGGGAGTAAAGAGCATGTTTCCAACCACAAGGGAAGCAATAAACTGACATATCCCAGGCCCTCCTTTTCGAAGTCTCCTGTTACTCATCTGTAGCAAGGGAAGGCATCAAGGCATTAGGGGTCTGATTCAACTCTTCCAGGGCTCCCAAGTTGGGGGCAGGATGGCCATGTAAGAGGGCAATGCCAAGGAAGCCTGAGCATGAGCAGGTACAGAGGAAAACAGCTAACATTTATACAGTGACTGTATTTATAAATGCTTGGTGTTTCTAAGAACTACTGTCTGTTTTCCCAGATCATATTAAGTGTGAGTCTATAATAACAGAAATGGTCAAAGGCCAGGCCAGGCCAGTGCTCTGGTTTAGTCATTGGTTTAGAGAGCAGGGGTGACAACAGAACTCCAAGGAGGTACTTAGATTATACCACTGGTTGAGTGAACAAATGAATGAAAGGGAACAGGACAACAGTCCTCACAGCTGCTTTACTGCAAAATTGGAAATACTCTCTACATAATGCTGAGGAGAGTCCTTCCGTAACACGTTACAGAGATTAAAATCTGAGAAACACAGCAAGTCAAGAACTGAAAGGGGTCATTATATATGGAAGAAACCGAGGTCCTAATTAACTCCTATCTAAAGATTAGACCCAGGTGTCTTGACTCCCCACCCAGCATTCATTCCTACCCTCATTCATGGTCTAACTCCACTTTGAACCTGTTTATACTTTTACCCTATGTAACCTTATAGGCTAACAAGTTCCAGATGTGTATTACCATGATCTTGCTTTATCACATTTCTCACTTTTTCTTATTCTTTATTTATCAATTATGTTCATGCTACTTTAGATATAGAAGGATGAACATTAAACATGGGGGGGGGTAGGGGATGAGTCCCTACTCCCTGAATGAATTTGAGATTGGCCAGTTTTTCCATTGGCAAAATCAGGATGATTTATTACTTCATAATTGCAATGACATTTATTTTTTTTAATTTTTTATATTTATTTATTTATTTTCCCTTTTGTTGCCCTTGTTTTGTTTTTGTTGTTGTAGTTATTATTATTGATGCTATCATTGTTGGATAGGACAGAGAAAAATGGAGAGAGGAGGAGAAGACAGAGAGGGAGAAAGATAGACACTTGCAGGCCTGCTTCACGCATAATGACACTGGGTCCATACTCCCAGAGGGATAAAGAATAGGAAAGCTATCAGGGGGAGGTGATGAGATATGGAGTTCTGGTGGTGGGAACTGTCCCCCTCTTATCCTATGGTCTTGTCAGTGTTTCCATTTTATAAATAAAAAATTTAAAAAAGGAAAAAAATTTAAAAAGAAAAAAAAAGGGCTTTCTTGTGACCTGGAACCAGCTTAGCTGGCAGAGCACAGGTAGGACTTGAATGCTTGGAGCTCCTGGTTCAATCCCCAGTGCCACATGTACCACAGTAATCCTCTGGCTTCTCTTAACTGTGAAACTCTTTCTCATATGAAATAAACAGTGTAGATATTTAGAAAAATAAAATGCTCTCTTCCTCATGGGAGGATAACAAAGTAGAAAATTATAAACATTATAGTGCCTCAAATTCTTAATAACAGTAGAGGTAGATAGCATAATGGTTAGGCAAAGAGACTCTCATGCCTGAGGCTCTGAAGTCCCAGGTTCAATCACCCACACCACCATAAGCCAGAGCTAAGCAGTGCTCTGGTAGGAAGAAAAAAAATAATCCTAATAACAGTGCTAACTATAGCAGTAATCTTTCGCATTTCTTCTGTATTTTACAGTTTCATTTACTCTGTGAAGATGTATGTGTTCTCTCTCTGAATGAAATAGTGATTTATCTAAAGAATCTGAGGCTAGTTGAGCTAAGATCAGAGCCCAGATGTTCTGACTCTCAAGTTCAAAGACAGGCAGCAAACTACATGGAGATAATTTTATCAGTTCTATTGTCATTAAGGCAAGCTCCACTATAGAATAGAATATTGTATATTTTCAAGGCCACGGCCAGGTTGAAGCCATTTAGCAAACACATGACTCCAGGACCACATGGCTTCTGGAACAACCCTGACAGATCCGGGAGTTAATGAGCAACAAATTATGTATTTTTTTTCTATCCCCTTGTACAGAAGGGTCGGGGAGTCGACAACACAGCCATAAATCATCATTATGAACCAGTGGGACTTGGCTTCTTGTAATCCTAACCCTTAAAAGACCATTTAATGAAATTCGGGTTGTGAAAGGCAGCCCCAATACCGCCTTCTCTGCAGAAGACGCTGAGGCTGACGTTGTTCTCTGACTCTTTACACACCTAACTCTGGAGTCCTGGATTTACTGCTTTCGGACTTTATTCATTACTCACAATGTTTTTATTCCGAGGTAATAAAATAAGCTCTTCCCTCCTTCTCTCTCTCTACAAAGACTCTGTCCCCTCCCCTGGACTCTTGCCCCTGAAGCCAACATTTCTGCTTCAGTCAGCAGGGTTGTGATATGTAAATTTCACTGCTGAGAAAAAAAAAAAAAGCCTTCAATGTTGATCCTTTTCTGAAAGAGCAAGCAACAGAGTCTGGGGGTGTTGGCTTGCTGCCAGAGGCGCACAGGAAAATTCTCCCCTGCCTACCTTTTAAAGCGCTTGGCACAGAATCTGGAAACTAATAAAGTGGATAAGCACTGCAATTTAGCTATGAGGGGACAGAAAGGGATCAGTCCTTGCCTGAGAATGGCTACAGTTGGACTCTAAGACAGCTCCTCTTGCTGTCTCTCTTGGTCAAAAGGAACTCAACTATACATACATTCACAAGCATCAAACCGTTTCAGAGAGGAAATTTGGAGAAATATCAGGAAAGAGTCTTTTGGAAAGAAGAACACGTAAAACAGTGAAAGAAGCATTGACTTGAGAATCCAGAGCCTCCGTCTGAATACCATCTCTCAGCTTAGACAAGCGACTTCACCTCTCTGGGTTAAGTCTCCCTGGCTATAAAATAACATTAATTGTATTGACCTAGCCAAGGGATTCGATTAAGTGATATCCAAATGCCAGGCACCTAGCAAAATCACCCTTCAAGTTCAATTTCTTCTGCTTCTATTAAGAAGAGGATACGGAAAAAAAAAAAAAAAAAAAGCACAAATACTTTTAGAAATATCTTTTTCAAGAGCTCCTTGGCTGAGGACAAATGAAGAGCTTAAAGTGCAGCTAATTATCTAGTCTGACCTCTCTAGACCTTCGAGGGTAGGCACAGAAAGCATGTACACAGATGATGATGACTTAGATATTTTATCTAGGATGTCTTCTTCGGGGCAATGAAACATAGAAGGGAAGCAAGCAGCCCAAGGTAGCACAAACAACACTACTGTACTGTTTGTATGTCTTTCTGTTGTTTTGTTTTACATTCCACTCATTTATAAATCATTCCAAGCAAAGTCGTTTATTTTTTAAATTTTTTTTATGTGTGTGTAGTTACCCACAGTCTCTCTTTGAGACCAGAAACTCATATTCCTCTGCTGAATTTAAAGAACAAACTTCCCCTAAATTCTCATCTGCTTTAATAAAAAAATATATATATTTGCACTGTATTTAATAGCTTACCAAGCATTTTCGCATGCACTGTGTTATATGATTCTCAGGATACCCTAGGAGTTAACCAAATGATTATCAACACTTTATGGGTGGGCTTGGGGCAAGTCAGAGAGACCAGTAAACTGTGCTGTCATTAGGCACAGAGCAGTGTCAAGACCATCACTGAAGCCTGGAACTCCTTGTTTTTAAGCTCTGCCTAGTGGAAGCAAGCCAGTATTCTATTAGAAGTCTTAGTGAGCATCAGTTATCTTTATCCCTAGGGAGACAGATACTCCTAGAGCACCAGAGAAGGTCACGGAATCTTATAATGCATTTGTACCTGTAAGGCCTCATCAGCCATCTTGCATTGTACTGACTCCTTTTTAATATATATATATATATATTTGTTATTAATAATTTTTTACAAGATTATAGTATTACAATTCCATACCACATCTACTACCAAAGATCTGTATTCTCACCATCCCAAAGATAACCACCATAGCTCTCATAAGTCTTATAGTTTGCTGGCTTCTGTTTTGTTTAGACTGTTTTTTTTTTTTTCTTGGGCAGGGGGCAAGTTTATGTATATCAGCTCCCTAGATTCCATGTGCAAGTGAAACCATTTCGTAGTTGTCTTTCATCTCTTTATTTCGCTAAGCATAATCACATCCAGTTCCATCCATCTTGTCCCAAGGGACACAACATCGTCTTTTTGATTGCAGGGTAGTATTCCATGGAATCTATATCCCATAATTTCTTTAGCCAGTCACCTGATGATGAGCATCCAAGCTGCTTCCACTCTTTGGCTATTGTGAATAATGCAGCTATGATCATAGAGGTGCATATGTCCCTTCTAATTAGTGCCTGAGTGTCCACTGGATAAATAAATACCTAAGAATGGTATTTCTGGGTCATAAGGTAATTCCATTTTTATTTGTTTAATGACTCTCCATACTTGAATTTCTTCTTACTGTCTGACAAATGCTTTAGTCTCTCTGAAGGTCTTACAGTGTAGTTTATCTAGTGCTTGCTCCATAGTCCCTTGTAAGCCCCAGGGGTACTAGCTGTGTCTGATACATCAGCATATGGACCAAGGTACCTACCACAAAGCATTTACCTATAGCTTCTGTACAAATCACTTCACATAAAGCACAAAAATTACATTCTGTCAAGTCTTTCACAGCTCCATGGTTATCTGTATGTTTTATCTTCCTCCATACTCTTCAGGAATTAAAGGTTTTTACTGCTAACTAAATAAAGAAGACTCTGAATAACACCTGGCACAGAATAGGCCTTTAATAAATGTGAGTTAAAGTGTTCAGGCTTTGAAGCCAGAGAACTGAGTTTTTATTCCTGCACCACATGAGTCCTGTCACTTTTATAATCCTCCATTCCCTCATTTTTAAAAAGGGAAAATAATAGCAGCTTCACATAGCTATTAAAGAGAAATTAGATAATGAATGCCATTTTTCATTAGATAGCTCACAAATGTTATTTAACCTATTTTCTAACACGCACTGGCTTGCACAGAATGGCTTCCACAGGTCTCCTAAGCATGACGGCTTACAATGGAGATCATCACCTTCATATCAGACACATTTTTCAAAGAGTCACTAACACCTATGAGCTACATGTAAATCAAAAAAAAAAAAATGTGGCAGTCCTTCTCCTGGGGAACGAGAGTGTGGGTGGTGGGGAAAGGGAGCTGACTAAACCCTCTGACAGTGTAATCTCAATGCCTATCTTGGCTGAATGGCAAGTAGATGCTCCCTCCCAGTATCCCCCAGTAAGAAGGTCTCAGAAGAATTCTAGCCATCTGATCAAGGGATGACACAGTTGAGGGATAATGCAGCCACTCTCTGTTGGTGGTCTTGGTAATTACACAGATGTAGTGGATTGTAAACTTAGTGGTGGTGGTGGGGGGGGGGGTTCAGGTCTCCCACTAAGGCACTGCTGGGCCTTATTTCTTTCAGAGTTGAAAACTTGACTAACCTTTAATGAGGAGGCAATCTTGGGGAACCTTGTTTTCTTGGCAGTGCTCTCTCAGATAAAGGGAAAAGGGGGTTGGGAGGAAGTAATGAAGTCCAGATGTGGGCAAACTGAAGCTTGATCCTGAATAAACAAGTCTTGGAGGCATTAAGCACTTCTTCTTGTCTCTCCAGCAAGACATCTGTATGTGGTACCAGGCAAGTGCCCATGTGCATCACACACCACAGTTAAGGCTGCAGGGTAGCAAATGGTCTATTTCCCCAGCTCCATGGAGCCTGACATATTTCAGCATAAGCTTAGGCTTTTCTTTCCCAAATGTATATATATGCTGCCCTCTGTCACTGTCACCATTCGTTTCTCTTCTCTTCTCTTCTCTTCTCTCCTCTCCTCTCCTCTCCTCTCCTCTCCTCTCCTCTCCTCTCCTCTCCTCTCCTCTCCTCTCCTCTCCTCTCCTCTCCTCTCCTCTCCTCTCCTCTCCTCTCCACACATTACCATACACTAAGACTCAGGATCAAGCTTCCCACCTATAGTGGGAGCAATGCTGCAGGTTTCCTCTTCTCTACCTCTATCTATCTATCTATCTATCTATCTATCTATCTATCTATCTATCTATCTATCTATCTCCCCCCTCCTTCCCACCCTGATCAAAAAAGAAAGAAAAGAAAATGGCCACTGATGGCACAGTGTATGCACAATCCTGGTGGTGAATCTATGCAACCAATGTGTGTACCTTGCATTAGAAACATGCATAACACTGGAGAGAATCTTATGTTATGCATGTTTCTAATGCAAGGTACACACATTGGTTGCATAGAGAGGATGCCATTTTTACTCTTGGAAGCATTTAGTGAATATGCACAGGTACTAAAAGTCTTTTTTTTTCAGGGGATTGAACCTGGGACTTTGAAGCCTCAGCCATGACAGTTTGTTTGCATAACCATTATGCTATCTACCCCTGCACTCTTCCTTTTCTTTCATGTGGAAGGATCTGCCCTGATTAGGGGAGTTCTGAACTTACCCATGTTGGTCAGATCTGTTACAATAGGAGCACTGGTCAGATACATTTGTCCATTTAAGACTCATTTACTGAGTACCTATTATGTGCCTAGGAGCTGTTCATGTTGTGGGAGTCACAGCAATAAACAGCATCAGTGAGAAAAATTTAAAAAAAAAAAAAAAAGAAAGAAAGAAACATGCATAATCAGACTAGACCGGTCCCAACACTAACACAAGTACTAGAGTAACCAGTCAGTTAAACAGACATGACAATCACCACAGTGACAGCAAAGATAGACTCGGGCCCAGGATTCTCTGGGACCTTTGGAATCTTAGAGGAAGAGAAGGCAGCCAAGGAATGCTTCCTAGGGAGTAACTGTAGCCCAGGTGTTTATTTACTGCCTACCATGTGCAAGAACAAAAGGCCTGGCCTTGACCTTCCAGAAGCCTATTATGTAGCTCAGTAGACAAGAGTTGCACACAAATCACATTACAAGGACATATGTAATGACGATGCCATCTGTCTCTTTGAAATGGGGCAGCTTCTGGCGGGTTAAGAATGACAGACATCATTCAGCCAGTGAAGCTTGAGGGTCATAGCATGTTCCTAGCACTTGCTACACCATGGCTGCTGGATAGATAATGGCGGGGGGGAGATGATTGGGGGGGAGCTTAAAACATAGCAAGTATCATTATTTAATGATATATATGGCTTTGGTCTTAAACTCAAAGAGGACTCCTGGTTTGGCCTTGTTACAAACTAGTCATGGGTAAAAAAAATCACTTAATATCCTAGAGTTCCAGTTGGCTTTGCTGTAACCAGCAAACTTCTCAGGATAACTAGTAGATGAAAATAAGAGTTCACACATAAAAGCCACTCTTGTGAACTGTATGACACTACAGAAATTAAAAAAATGATTCTCACTGATAACACAAGGAATGGTGCTTGATGTGACCTCCCCCAAACAAGCCTGACAAGTTGGTGGGTAAGAGCCACCAATTTACAGGAAAAAAGAGAAGTGTATCTATTTTCTGAGGGGTCAATGGCTTGCCCAAAGTTGAAGGACAAGTACAAATAACAGAACAAATAAGCATGGAGTTGGCACGTGAACCTAAGCCAAATAATGCCAAAGTCTGAGCCTTTTCTCTAGTTGAAAATATTATTACAGAGGTCAGGGTCAGTAGGATTTGAGAGAAATAATGGCATTTTCATGCCAAAAAGAGATGGTGACTGGCCCCTGTCTCAACTATACATCAACTCTAAAATAGTAAAGATCTATACAAGCCCTTTTCAGAACCTGACAAAGGCCCACACTTAGCCTCATGTCTATTTTAAAAGAATACTGAACATTTCATTTCCATGTTAAAGTCTTTGTCCATAATATTCTTCATAGTACAATGCAAGCAAACCAACAATAGGGGAGATAGGAGATGATATTTTGCTATGTGTTTCTAATCTCACTGCTGTTAGAGTCATTAAACCTTTACAAGCCACGGACAGAGACCGCTGCTTTGTGGATTTGGAAGGAATTCCTATTTTGCTATACTTCCAGAATCTGAGAGACTTCTGAAAAAGAGGTCAAATGACTACAGTTTTCCATCTCTCCTGCCATAGAAAGGTATCTGCTTTCTCTATAACCTCTGATGATTTGCATCTCTAATCTCCACCTGCAATACCAGTATTTTTTTGTGGGGGCTGTTCAAACTGAAATAAGGGCAGCCCAATCAGGCAAGGCTTCCTTTTCTGTTGATTTAAGCAGCCCTGACATTGAGCAGAAGACAGCCACTGGCACTGCAAGTGGCAGGATGATTAGATTTTCAGCTCCGAGTCCCTCCCAACTTCCCTGACAAGCAAATTCTGGATGGAGACAGGTTCCTATGGCTGAGAGGGAAACTTGTTTTATTTGAGATACCTAGCTTTTCCAGAACTGGGGAAAAAAAAAAAAAAAACCTATGTGCTTTTCAAAAGCTCTGAGGTCTTCTACTGTTGTTTGTTGTTGTTGTTGTTTTTTCCTTATGAGTCCTCTGGTAGCTAGAAGCAGTTAAGAGACTTCACTAGGAATTTACATCTAGTACTCTAGTACGTGCCATGCCTGTGCCTCCAATTAGAATGCAAAGGCAGCTGAATGAACTGAGAGGCAAAAGTTCTCTTGCAAAACCTGTAAGCAAGAATCAAAAGTTCTGGGTTGGAACGGATGAGTGGCTGAGTAAGTTATGATCTATATACACAATGGAATTCTACTCAGCTATTTTAAATGGTGAGTTCACCTCCTTTACCCCATCTTGGATGGAGCTTGAAGAAATCATGTTAAGTGAGATAAGTCAGAAACAGAAGGATGAATATGGGATGACATATAGACAGAAGTTAAAAAACGAGAACAGAAAAGAAGACAGTACGCAGAACTTGGACTGGAGTTGGTATATTGCACCAAAGTAAAAGACTTTGGGGTGAGAGTTGGGGAGCTTTCAGGTCCTGGAAAAGGATGGCAGAGGTGGACCCAGTGGGGGTTGTATTGTTATGCATGTAAAAACTACTGTATTTTACTGTCAACTGTAAACCATTAATCCCCCAGTAAAGGAAAAAAATTCTGGGTATGAATTAATTAATGACAAGGACAGAGCAGAAGTTAGGATAAGTCTAAAGGCTGTAGTTTCTTTCTGATTTCATTTTTTTTTAAAGCAAAAGTAAGGTCTTATCTAAGTCACTTTTCCACTTTTTAAAACTTATTCCACAATTTATAGAGAGACAGAGGGGGTGGGCAGGCAGTGGCTCACCCGGTCTGGTGCATGTAGTGCTATGCACAAGGATCTGGATCCAAGCCCCCCTTCCCTCCTCCCCACTTGCAGGGGGGGCTGCTTTACAAGCAGTGAAACAGATCTTCAGGTGTCTATTCTTCTCTCTCCCTCTCTAGCTCCCCATCCTCTCAATTTCTTTTTGTTCTATTAAATATAATGGCAAAAAAGGGGAGCACTCCAAAAGCTGAGGATTCATAGTGCCGGAATCAAGGCCCAGTGATAACCCTGGAGGCAGGGGGGTTGTGTGTCAGATCACTCTGGCATGTACAATGCTGGGGACTGTGTCTAAAAGTCCAACTCTTGTACTAGTTCTTAGGCCACTGTTTACTCATTTCTAATAAAAACAGCCAACAGTTGGACAGATGAAATAGCTCACTTAGACTGTATGTTACTTTGCCATCTGCACATCTCAGTCCCACCACACTGAAGTTAGCTTCGATGCTAAGGCCTCCCCCCACCCCACCTCCTTATTTCTATCTATAAACAGACAAACAGACAGGTAGATAACATTAACTGAATATATTGCATGAGCCAGGTCTCAAAATCATTTTATATACGTTGGCTCATTTACTTCTGAAAGGCTTAATAAGCAGATGTTGTTATCTTCATACAACAGACAACCAGGGAAGTCCAGTGAGGTTAATTAATTTGCTGCATGTCCCATAGCAAAGAAGCTCAGCTAGAACCAGAACTTGTACTTTTAACCTCATGCCAAACAGAACCAGAAGAATACCTAGCTGCCTGGGTTTCTGCAAGAAAAAAGAGCTTGAATAATTTCCATGAGTTTCTATAGCACACAGTGGCACCTAACAAAACCCATTGATTATGGTATTTGCTTTCCTAGTCTTTCTTGGAACTACAAAAAAAAAGCATTCTCCAAACCTGTTTTGCTGACATTGTATGAGAGGGGGAAGCAAAGATGTCAGCCATCCTATAACCAAGGCCACCACACATGACTGTTTCAGGAAACCTGGGAGGTCAGGGAGCACTTTAATTAAAACATCAACAAAATGTGAGAAGAAAGCCAAGGCCAATGGAGCTTGAAAAAAGCAACTTTTTCTCAGAAATGCTAGCATCTGAGGAGAAGGAAGAGACTGCTCTTTGTCAACAGCAGAAAGATAACTGCTGACTAGGAGTTTTGCTTTAGAACAGAAGAAGCAGAGAAAGCTCAGACCTTGGAAGAAAGGGAGAAAGCAAGAACCTTATAGAAACTCTCTAAGCAGAATGAAACTGTACCACTATATTTCACTAAACACAAAAGTAAATTCCAAGTAGACCAAAGACTTGGATGTTAGACCAGAAACTATCAGATACTTAGAGGAATACATTGGAAGAACTCCTTTCCACATAAAGTTTAAAGACATCTTCAATGAATCTAATTAAAAAGAAGAGTAAGGCAAGAATAAACCAACAGGACTACATAAAATTAAAAAGTTTCTGCACAGCAAAAGAAACCAATACCCAAACCAAGAGACCCCTCATAGAATGGGAGATCTTTAAATGCCAAATATCAGACAAGAGTTTAATAACCAAAATATATAAAGAGCTTGCCAGACTCAACAAGAAAACAAATGACCCCATCCAAAAATGGGGAGAGGACATGGACAGAATATTTACCACAGAAGAGATCTGAAAGACCAAGAAACACATGAAAAAATGCTCCAAGTCTCTGATTGTCAGAGAAATGCAAATCAAGACAACAATGAGATACCACTTCACTCCTGTGAGAATGTCATACATCAGAAAAGGTAGCAACAACAAATGCTGGAGAGGCTGTGGGGTCAAAGGAACCCTCCTGCACTGCAGGTGGGAATGTCAATTGGTCCAACCCCTGTGGAAAGCAGGCTGGAGAACTCTCAGGCTAGAAATGGACCTACCCTATGGTCCTGCCATTCCTCTCCTGGGGATATATGCTAAGGAACCCAACACACCCATCCAAAAAGATTAGTGTAAACCTATGTTCATAGCAGCACAATTTGTAATAGCCAAAACCTGGAAGCAACCCAGGTGTCCAACAACAAATGAGTGGCCGAGACAGCACTAAGGAAGTAATAGGAAGAGTTTTCAAAAACACAAGAAGCACTTTACACCTTAGAAAAGTAACCACAACTGAAAGAAGATAATCTCAGGGGGTCGGGTGGTGGCAGTGGGTTAAGCGCACGTGGCGCAAAGCGCAGGGACCAGCGTAAGGATCCCGGTTCGAGCCCCGGGCTCCCCACCTGCAGGGGAGTCGCTTCACGCGCGGTGAAGCAGGTCTGCAGGTGTCTATCTTTCTCTCCCCCTCTCTCTCTGTCTTCCCCTCCTCTCTCCATTTCTCTCTGTCCTATCCAACAACAAAGCAACATCAACAATGTCAATAATAACCGCAACGAGGCTGCAACAACTAGGGCAACAAAAAGGGGGAAAAATGTCCTCCAGGAGCGGTGGATTCATGGTGCAGGCACCGAGCCCAGCAATAACCCTGGAGGAAAAAAAAAAAAAGATAATCTCAGAGGACCAATAGAAAGTTAGCTTCTGGGAGTCGGTAGTAGCACAGCGGGTTAAGCACACGTGGCACAAAACGCAAGGACCAGCATAAGGATCCAGGTTGAGCTCCCGGCTCCCCACCTGCAGGGAAGTCACTTCACAAGTGGTGAAGCAGGTCTATAGGTGTCTGTCTATCTCTCTCTCCTCCTCTCTGTCTTCCCCTCCTTTCTCCATTTCTCTCTGTCCTAACAACAACATCAATACAACAATAAAACACAACAAGGGCAACAAAAGGTAAAATAAACAAATTTCATATATATATATGAAAGTTAGCTTCTGCTTGGAATCAGAACTGGGAATTTAAGAAAGGTGAGAGTACATGGAAGGGCCATTTCTCTTCATGGCCCTCAGGTATCTGTCACACAAGCTATCATTGCACTTTAATTCTATTTCTTCACGTCTTCTACCTCACTTGTTCAAAATAAAAGTTTGCACTTTGCACATCTGATCACAGAGCCATTTGTGATTCTTCTGAAGCAACACCCATGAGTGAACCCAACTTCTCCTGAGAAGGAAATGGCTCTCAGTCATCTTTCACATCTTTCCTGCAATACTTGCTGTGTGTGTGTGTGTATGACACTATACCCTGTGATCTTATAGTCTTATAAACCACTATTAGTCATAAATAATAATTTTTTAAAAGGGTTGAAAAGAAAGAATGAAAAAGAGAGAGAAGGAGGAGGAGGAAAAAATAATAATAACACAGCCCTGAAGCTCTCCCCAGTGAGGTGGGACCCAGGCTAGAACCTGAGTCACCAGCATGACAGAGCAGATGCATTATCTAGGTGAGCTATCTTTTCAGCCCTCTTGTTCTACTCTTATCTTAGCCACTCCTCAGCTATAGCTGGCCTCTCAAAAGCATTCAATTAACTGATCTTCGACGTGTCAAAAACACCTGTTCAAGTTTTAACACAAGAGACTGTGCAAATTATAGCCTTTCAAAGTTCTTTCTCAGAAAAATCCATCCTCCCTAGCACATTCAACCCCACATTGTCAATTTTGGAGCAAAAAGTAAAATCAGATTGGGTATTTCTCAGTTTCAGAACACAAAGATCCTTAGTCTACCTTTAAGAAATGACTACAGTTGCCAAATGCAGTGTTTTTCTTTTAAAGGTTGGAAAGAATTCTACTAGCTTCCCCCCCTCCCCAATTTCAAACTGTTGACTGTATGCTTGGTTTATGATGTTATTAAAAAACAAAGACAGGGTCTCAGAGTTTACTACCAATCCCCAGAGTGGGAAAGTCAAAAGAAAAACTTCATGAAATGTACTCGTGTGCCATCGGCAGCCTGCATTTGATCCAGGCCAGGCAACATTAGCCAACTGCCTATCCCCTGGAGCAGTTCATGTGAAGGGAGAGCCAACCTCCAATCTAAAATCAAGTCTGCTAGATGGGGAAAAAAAAAAAAAAAAAGATCTATTCCAGTTTTTACTAGCTGTAGATTTGAAGCATCTCATTTAACCCCTTTGAGCTTCTGATTTTGCATTTGTAATGATAGGGATAACAGCACTTCCACGCTGTGTGCTTAATTTTAATTTCTTTCCTTCTTGGCATATTAATGCAAACCAAAGAAAGGTCTTCAGGTAATGCAAATACAAACAAGACTCAAGGATCTATGAAAATGTACGATCTTGAGAGATATTCTCCCTTTCACCCACATGGCTGGGGTTCAATGGCAAAGGGCTAATTTAGAAAATACGAAAATGTGGAAGGGACAGCTATGAAAATGTAGGACTCAGAATTTACAAGACTGGATTTAACTTCCACCTCTCCTCATCCCCCACCCCGTTCCCTGCCCCATATGAAGATAGCTAAAATAGGACAGTGACCTTCCAAGTTGGCCCTACCCCAATTTCCACGAGTTTTCATAGCTCTAAACAATTTTTGGAATTAAGTGAAGACATGGATGTAAGCCTGGACTTCACAGCTGCATGTAAGTGAGCATAGCAGCAATTAGATTTTGCAAACGATTTCAGTATTTATGATTTTCTGCTTCTCCCTACAGTGCTATGAAGCCAAGTTGGTCACACTTGGTTTTAAAGACATACAAGCTCGTCAGTGGCGGACCAGATCTAGAACCCATTTCTCTGAGTTTCAAGTTCCATTTTTATCATCACTATAACACCAAAGACACAGTCTGGGAGAACTGATCAGTATACCAGAGACCGAGTGGCATCCTCACTGTTCCAGCAACACAAAGATGACATGCAAAAAGCACAGAAAGTGCCTCTGATTCCCAATTGAATTCTCTCCCTCCTGTAGCTTGAGAGCAGTGTCTCAGAGCTCAGATCCCAGGATCTAGGACAGGTAGATTCAAATCAAAACTCTTCTATTTATTACACAAATCAGCTTAGCAAACTAAATTTACCCTGCAGGCCTCAGTTTTTCTTATTTATTTACTTTTTAAGTTTTCAATGTATTTACTTATTGGATAAAGACAACCAGAAATTGAAAGGGAAGGGGAAGATAGATAGGGAGACACAGAGACACCAGTAGTCCTGCTTCACCACTCATAAAGCTTTCCCCCCACAGTTGGGGGCCAGAGGCTTGAACCTGGGTCCTTGTGCATTGTAACGTGCACTCAACCAGGTGCACCACCAGCCAGCCAACAGACCTTGTTTTTTCAATGTGTAGAAGATAAGGCAGTGGTACACCTGGTTAAGCACACCTGTCACCAAGCACAAGGACCCAGGTTCAAGCTCCTGGATCCCACCTACAGAGGGAGAAGCTTCAAAAACAGTTGAGCAGGGCTGCAGGTATCTATCTGTCTCTCTTTCCTATCTCAATTTCTCTCTGTCCTGTCAAATTTAAATAAATGGATAAGATAAGGACAAGACAGACTCCATTATCATTATTATAAGGAGAACACATGCAGTATTTCAGAAGGCTGGTGAAATACTTTTGTCATACTTTATACATGTAGTATTTTAAAATATGCTCTGCAATAGTATGGATGGCATGAAATAGAAAGTATTAGTCCCATGGAGTTCTAACTGTGCCATCAAGTCTGTGCTGGTAGAGATAGTGTATAATCTGGTAAGAATGCAGAGCAGACGTTAGACAGGCGGAGCATTCATGGTCTGGGCACTTACCGCGAGGATGGCAATGACAATTCCCACAGCACACAGGACAGCATCATTTATTGTCTCTGCAGTTTTCAGCGGGTACTTGATGCTCTCATCATTGCAGTAAAAACCTCGGTGGTAAGGCTTGATGGTGCTGGTCTCAATAATGAGGAAGGGCAGGGCCGCTGAGCACGATGGAACCACCACATATATCAAAAGAGAGAGAGAGAGAGAAAGAGAAAAATGTCAATGCAGAATGACCTACAGCAAAGACCATCTGAGGAACAATACAGAGAGGGAAATGACTTCCTTGCATCTGTAGCCACCTAAAGCCTATGGGGATCTTTGGCTACACACAGCCTCTTCCCTCTGAGCGTCCTCGCTTTTCAGAAGAGTAGTGTCATTTTACTGTCTTGTCCAAGAGCATGGAGGGCAGCAGGAGAGCCAGGTAGGGAGTCAGACACTCTCAACAATAATCTGGTAAAAGTCAAAGCTGGCAAAACAACTCAGCTAGAGACTGGGCCTGCTTTGCTGTGTGCAGAAACCTGGTTCAAGCCAGGCCCCTGACACACTGGAGGAAGCTTCAGTGCTGTGGTGACTGTGTGTCTATCCCTGTCTCTCTCTCCCTCTGTCTCTGTCTCTCTCTCTCTCTCTCTCTGTCTCCATATATAGAGATACATGCATGAAAAAGTCACTAAGGCAGGTAAGTCCCCGTGATAATAAGACACACAAATACACACACACACACCCCAGACTGGGAAGATCTAACACAATAGGCACAGTCCCAAATCTAATCGCATGTTTTTTCATCATGTACAAATTCATTCCTTTCATATGCCTTTGCCATTTCACCTATCCAAAGTTTTGCTTCATGGAGTAGTGTAGGTCTTAAGAGTTAGAGAACCTGAATTTTAATCACAGACCCACTGCTTCCTGCCAATGTATCCTTTATCTTGTTTTCAGGGGCCAGGTGGTGGTACACATGGTTAAGTCCACACATTAAAAGGGTGGGGGGGGCACGGGTGGTGTCGCACCTGGCTGAGCACACGTTATCTTGTTCTCACTCCATGTTCCCAAGTCTCAATTTCCCCAACATGTAAAATGGATTGTGGTACTAGGTGAGAGTAGGGTAAATGGCATAATGGTTATGCAAAGAGACTCTCATGCCTGAAGCTCCAAAGTCCCAGGTTCAATCTCTCACACCACCATAAACCAGAGCTGAGCAGTGATCTGGCTAAAAAAAAAAAAAAAAAAAATAGTGGATTGTGGTGATGCTAAAAGGTGAAGAAAGCACATAAAACTTCCCGCACTGCACCTGGAACACGGTATACGGCACACTGTGCGATGGCTCGATAAAGGCCATTTTCCATCTTTTTCTTTCACTGCCTCAAAGCGTTGTTGGCAAGGCTGAGTAGAGCTGAGGTCAGCCTTGCTGCCAAGCTCAAGGGCATCTGGGGCCAGCAGGTGGTTCTTGCAGCTGCTGCTGATTTAACTCCAGCCAGATGCCATTCTCTTAAAGGTCAGGACACATGGCTTCTATCACCTGCTAGAAAAAGTTCCTCTTATCCTGAGGCAAAAAAATGAAGGTCCATAATTTCACTTGTCTGGATATATACTGGTGGCCACCAAGCCGATCTCTTGGCATCATGAGGTAGGTTGCTACCTTCCTAAAGGTTCTTCACTATTTCCCAGTCACACAGAGGAACATATGTCTGTAAGTATGACCTCTAAAGCTCCCCAGAAGCCAAACCTCCCTTTTTCAGACTCAAAACTTGCTGGCATCCCTTTGATACCCCAACAACAAAAAGTACCAGAAAAAAAAAAAAAACCTGTCTTCGTTCATGTCCTCCTCTTAGACTGGAAAACTTGTTGCTCCAGACCATGTAAGTTTAGTATCAAGTCCCAATGTCCCAATATTTGGGACACCACAAATCAATGGTGAATCGCTGAATATTATTAGGACCAGGGAAGCTCTCACAGATCTCATTAATTGTTGGGACTATGTGTAAGCTTGATAGAGCTTAGGGAGAACTAACCCCATCCTTGGATGGAGGTCTGAGAAGATACCCTCTTGGTGAGTCTCTCTCAACCGAGGTGAGCAAAAGGGGGGGAAACTCAGACTTAGTTCTTTCCTTCCTTACTCTCAGGCCCACAGAAACCCCAATATTTCTCCCCATTAACTGCAGGCCACATGGCCGCCTACTTCAAGATTCACTTACTCAAAGTCACCTTCTGATCACAGAAGAACACACCTTATCACACACTCCTAGCAGTGCTCTTTGATGTCCTCAATTTGCATCAAACCTTGCTTATCTTCTCTCTATTTTGTCTTAACTGGTTCAACCCCTCTCCTCCCCTCAAACGCCTTTGGGTAATTAAATGCCTGCATCAGGAGACTAATTATCTTGACCTTTATGTATCTGCATCAATTCTTGTCATACCAGCCCCCTACCATAGGGGCAAGCTGACCTTTAAGAAACCTGTAATTTAATAATTCCCTTTGTTTGGCTTTCTATAAAACTCATGTCCACCTGCTAATAAACGAGATCTGAGCACGCTGCAGGTCTCCCCGGTGTCTTTACTCTAGAAAGAACCAGTCCGTTCGTTACCTTTCCCCTGGAGATCACCCCGCCAGAGACCCCGACAATTAATGACCTACAGCCACCACTGAGGGGCAGCACCAGTGTGTCTCTGATATCTGATTACTGTGAAAAATGGCGACTAATCCCTAGCACTGCAAAAACTGTATCATCTGTTTTCCATCTACACCATGCCTCGGCCTCGCGTGAGCTTAATGTGCAGCTTGGCCATACGAGAATCCGGCATGAAGCCCAGCCAGTCTATCTTGGCGTTACTCTCGATCGCACTCTGTCATTTCACGAACATCTCATAAAAACTGCAGCAAAGGTGGGCGCGAGGAATAACATCACTGCAAGACTGGCCAGCTCCTCATGGGGCGCGAGCGCTTCCACACTGCGATCATCATCTCTGGCATTATGCTATTCCACTGCAGAATACTGTGCCCCAGTATGGTTCCGTAGCCCCCATGTCCACTTGGTTGATTCCAAATTATATTCCTCCATGAAGATAATTTCTGGAACCATCCGTTCCACCCCGGTTCCATGGCTGCCAGTTCTTAGCAACATCGCCCCGCCAGATATTCGTCGGGATGCGGCATCATCTAAGTTCATTTCCCACGTCTACGCTCGACTGGACCTGCCAATATACGCGGATATCTTCGCCCACCCTGTCCAACGCTTGACGTCTCGTCACCCAATCTGATCCCCTACGCCTACACTGAACTTCTCTGTTCCAGTCTCTTGGAAACAGAGCTGGCAGTCAGCTGAGGTAAAGAACAAACACCTCATCACAGACCCCTGCAAGCATCAACCCGGCTTTGACCTAGCACGTTATGATTGGGCCCTCCTCAATCGCTATCGAACAGGCCATGGCCGGTGCGCCGCTATGTTCCATCGCTGGGGAGCCAGAGACGACCCGAACTGCCCCTGCGGCTCCAGACAGACTATGACCCACATAGTCAACGACTGCCACCTCTCCAGATTCAAAGGAGGTCTCGAAACTTTACATCAGGCTCAACCTGATGCTGTTGACTGGCTACGGAAGAAGGGCAAACGCTAGAAGAAGTGTGTAAGGGATCGTATCTCCATCTCTGCATTGACTCTTCCAACAACTCCGAGGTCCTTTGAACATTTGGTTATTGTAACATTTATTACATATAAGACAGAGTTTCATATGAGAGAAGGAAGCCCACAGCTCAGGTATGTGTGTGGTGTTGGGGATAGAACGAGGAACTTCAGACACTAACAGGCGACGTTCTAGCAGTTGAGATACATGTCTAGAAGCACTGTGAGTACTAAGGCATCCTCACAGCATTACCGGGACTCGACTTCAAGTAGAGAGAACCAACACAGAGAAAATATTAACTCACTCAGAATCTCTCAGTCCACTCCCCCCACAAAATGTGTAAATCCCTAATTTAACTTTGCAAATTGCTTTTACCCAGACATGAAATTCATTAGAATAAAAAAAAAAATGAGGCAGTTTAAAAGATAAAATTCCATTTGCATGTTTTTCTCAAAGAATTAAACTCATAATTCATGTCATGTTCCTTAAGGTCTCAGACTCCCTCATAAAAAAATAATAATAAAAAATAAGACCGTAAACTCCACAATTTTTCAATTACTTTGGCCCAAACCGGCAGTGATAAAATGCTCACATTCTAAAAAGTGTATTTATGTATCACTGTGCATACACATACGGATTTATTTGGTTTTATTCTTTGAATTTATTTGAATTCTATGGCTATTTATTTTGTGACCCTCTAACTGCTTCCTGCTAGAACAACAATTTATTTTATCAAATTCATACTGGTGCTTTGAAAAGAAAGAACAGCAACACACCACAGCATTGTGCCTGACCTTCTCAAAGTAAACACAGAGGGCCCTAGAAGGTAATAACCATTAGCTTTTGAAATTCTGTCTCTGCAGTGCTGTAAAGTGGGTAAGGGAGGCAGTGGGTAAATGTTCTGGCTTAGAAATGACAAGATGGGGGAGGGGGCGTGTGGTGGCGCACCAGGTTGAGCGCACATGTTACAATGTGCAAGGACCCAGGTTCAAGTCCTTGGTCCCCACCTGTAGGAGGAAAGCTTCACGAGTGGTGAAGCATTGCTGCAGGTGTCTCTCTGTCTCTCTTCCTCTCTATCCCTCCCCCCCTTCCCTCTTGATTTCTGGCTGTCTCTATCTAATAAATAAATAAAGATAATAAAAAGAAATGACAAGATCAGTTAGGTGATCTTCTAGGTTTGGTGGATAGGAGAGGGGAAAAAAAAATAATCAGATGGCTCCAGACCATCTTCACTGCAAGGCCTAAACATTTTGAAATGTGGCCAAGTCGGCTATCAAAAGTAGTTGAGAAGCCAGCAGTATATTAATAGTCTGCTTCTAAAGCTCCAGGCACTGCGATGAAAACGTTCAGCTTCGTGTTGGAGCCCAGCCTCAGCCTCTGTGGTGCCTGGGAGGCAGATCATTGCTAATAAAGTCAGGAAGGGAACGGACCCAGGGTTCCTTCCATTTGTGCTATAGGCCTCCAGCTTCTATTTTTAATAGCATTCACATGATAAGCCAGTAAAGCATATGTTTCTAAGGACAATAAAACACATGTAAAAGAACTGTGGAGTCAGACAGAACTGTTAATGATCTCTGCTCCCTACTACTTGAGTGAGTGATATCATATTTCCTTAATATGAAAGGAATGAAAATAGAATGAAAGCTAGTTTCAGAACTGCCAGAGTGATGCAACACTTTTATGTATGTATGTATGTATGTATTCATTCATTCATTCATTTACTCAACAAATAATCATTGAATTAGTTGGCTTTTTTTTCTTTTTTTACCAGAGTACTGCTTAGCTCGGACTTACAGTACATGACTGAACCTGGGACCTCTGCCTCTCAGGCATGAAAGTCTTTTTACATAAATATCTATGCTATTTCCCTGGCTTTAAGTCTTAATTGTGCATACCAAGTACAAAGAAGACAAAGATGACACAAATTTTGACCCCAGGAACTCACAATCTAATCATATCTGTATAAGAAGTAATTTTAGTTAGAAGAAACCAGGAAATAACATTAGGTAATATCAGCAGAGAGTCTCACACAATATTGTGGACACTCAAGAAATGTTAAATAGAAAAAAAGGGGAAAGTCCCACAGAGAAGGCTAGAAAAAAGAATCTGTCAGTTCCTTTGCCGTCTCCTAATCAGGGAGCCATCCAAATGCTTTTTCTCCCTTTCTTGCCTAAGGCTTGGGAAGGTTTCCGGTTCCGATTGTGTGAATGATGACCACAAACAGACCAGAAGCTGGATCTGAATATGTTCTGTTTATTTTCTTGAAAGGCATGGAGATAGCATTTAGAAAACCCAGTGGCTTTTTCTGTCTCCCCTACAAACTTGTGGTGTGATTAGGGGGGATGCCAGTCAAAACTTGACTTTGCTCCAGCAAGAGAGTAACCTCAGATTCCCTTCAGTTGATGAGAAAGGCATAAATATTTCCCCACAAACACAGTGAAGCTAGGACTCAAGAAATAAAACACCATGTCTTTCCTCTCCAGGTTACAGAGAAGAGGCTGTTGTTTTCCAGAAAAGCAGCTCTTTTTTTTCTAAAATATTTTTTCATCTTTATTTATTTATTGGATAGAGACAGTCAGAAATCAAGAGGAAAGGGGGGAGGGAGAGAGAGAGGAAGAGAGACAGAGAGATACCTGCAGCACTGCTTCACCACTTGCAAGGCTTTTTCCCCCTTGCAGGTGGGGACCAGGGGTTCAAACCTAGGTCCTTGAACACTGTAACATGTGTGCTCAACCAGGTGTGCCACCACCCGGCCCCTCACAGAAGCACTTCCATCTCCAACACAGGCACTATTTTTATTCATTTCAAGAATGTCCTTAGTGCTAGCCACTGATAATGACAGGTGAATGCCTTCAGGGGACACAAGGCAGAAGGCTAGAGTTGACTCCTTATAGGAGGAGGTTGCTAAAGTTCGGGGGGGTTGGGAGGGGTCCCATACACTTATGAAGAATCAGTATTGTGATCCAGGAGGTGACACAGTGGATAAAGCATTGGGATCTCAAGCATGAAGTCCTGAGTTCAATCCCTGGCAGCACATATACCAGAGTGATATCTGGTTCTTTCTCCTCCTATCTTTCTCATGAATAAATAAATTCTAAAAAAAAAAAAACAGTATGATTTAGAGATTCCAGTAAAACAGTCAACAAAGCTGATGTCCATGATGAGAAGAATATGATTTCAAACTTTGCTGCAAAGTTAGAAGAGAGATACAAGTAGGTAGTTAAGGGAGGGGGGAAAGAACACGTTTACTAGATGATTTCTATGTGCCTGCTCTGTGCTGAGGATCCCCACATAAACAATGGCAATCTAACGAGGCTTCCTGTCTAATACATCCTGAGTACTGAATGGGCTAGTGAGAGAGAGAGAGTCCCAGGGAGGTTCAAAGGTGACTTACCAGCATCACTCTGGACATAAATTGTGGAGCTGGATAGCATTCAAATAATCTGACTCTTTTAAAATTAAATGAGTCACGCCAAAGAGAAAGGAAGCACTTTTGAATACTAGTAAATACTCAGCAATCTCATAGGGTTTGAAATAAAAAAGGGGGGGGCTTTTTTCTAAATATTTTTTAATTTTTTTATTATCTTTATTTTATGAATTGGATAGAGACAGCCAGAAATTGAGAGGGAAGAGGATGACAGAGAGGGAGAGAGCTACTTGCAACAATGCTTCACTGCTCACAAAGCCTTCCCCCTGCAGATGGGGACCAGAGGCTCAAACCTGGGTCCTTCCTTATGCACTGTAATATGTTCGCTCAACCAGGTGCACCACCACCCAGCCCCCAAAACTTGGTTTTTTGTTTGGATCAGTCAGAGCAACAGAAATGGCTAGTCATCCCTAGGGATCTGTCATCCTCCCCTCCCTTCTCAATTTCTCTCTGTCCTATCCAAAAGAAAAAAAAAAAAATCTAAATGGTCATAGGAGCAGTGGATTCATAGTGCAGGCACCGAGCCCTAGTGACAGATAACCCTGGAGGCAAAATAAAAAAAAGAGAGAGAGAATAAAAAAAACAAACCTGAGGTTCAGAAAAATTACAAAGCCTAATTATCATGCAAAGCTAGCAAAGGTTATCTTTTTAGACCAGATAGTCCAGTGGGCTCCTGATTCCAAGAAGTATAGATTCTAAGCATGGATTTCTCCCTCCACAATCACTATGACAACTTACAGGTTATTCTTTTTATTAGTACCTAACAGAAAACCTACCTAGTAAAGTGTACTGAGCATTCACCACGTACCACAGAGGTATTCAGCACCTAATTTAATCAAAACTCTGAGGCCAATATCCTGGAATTTACATGTGTCTACAATGAGAGGTCCATTACAAACTTTTTGCAATGAAGAACCAAAAAGTACATAAGCATGCACCATCTAGTGATCCTACACACAGGATCCAAAGCTTTTCTCCTTCTTTTTAATCAGGATCAATTAACTTCCTATACCTCCAGGGACTTCATGGGATGTGTAGGCTGCAGAGAAGGCGAAATAGGAACTCACTGACAAACACTTAATGGGCAGAAAATCAAAGCATGAAGAAAGGCCTCTATGTTGGGTTTAGGCCTTTGAAACTTCTCAGGCTTTGAAAAACTAACACTTCGGTAGGTTGGGCAGTTGGGAGCGGGGGTGTAAAAAAACAGAGGATAAGTTTTCATGGCCCACCCATCCATAAAGTCATGTGGGAAGTGTTACCAGAGTGACCCAGCCCCAGAGCTCTGGCTCCTTCCAGCCAGCTTCATATTTGACAAAATCAAACAGTCTCCTACTTTTTAAATGTGCTTTTTAGAAAGCCATTGATAAGGAGAAGGTAGGAATGTAGATGGGAGAATGAACAACAAACCCATACCATAGCAGGATGGGAATGAGAGTACTTCCCTATACCAAAGCCTCCTAGTGTCTTTTCCAGAATTGCCTAACTTTTTACTTTAACTGATTTGCAGTTATCTAAATAAGGGAAGTCGAGGACCTGTGAAGGTTAACAGTTAATTAATTTCTGCAGAAAGTCAGCATACTCACACGTAAAATAATTCTGAATATGGGATTAGTGTGTAGAGTTCTAGCAACTTGTTAGGTATCAATCACAGCATAGTTACAACATGCAGTTACAGTAACTCTAAGGCAGGAATCTCACCTACAATGCAAAGTTCTACCCACTTTACACACTGAGCCTAGGTGGTGGCCCACCGGGTTAAGTGCAAATAGTACGAAGCTCATGGACCCGTTCAAGGATCCCGGTTTGAGCCACTGTCTTCCCACTTGCAGGGGTGGGGGAATGCTTCACAAATGGTGAAGCAGGTCTGCAGGTGCCTATCTTTCTCTCATCCTTTCTGTCATCCCTTCCCCTCCCTTCTCAATTTCTCTCTGTCCTATCCAAAAAAAAAAAAAAAATCTAAATGGTCATAGGAGCAGTGGATTCATAGTGCAGGCACTGAGCCCTAGTGATAGATAACCCTGGAGGCAAAATAAAAAGAGAGAGAGAATTAAAAAAAAACAAAAAACCTGAGGTTCAGAAAAATTACAAAGCCTAACTATCATGTAAAGCTAGCAAAGGTTATTTATTTAGACCAGATAGTCCAGTGGGCTCCCGATTCCAAGAAGTATAGATTCTAAGCATGGATTTCTCCCTCCACAATCACTATGACAACTTACAGGTTATTCTTTTCATTAGTACCTAACAGAAAACTAGGTTCAAAAGCTACATAACTTGTCAGGCATTCCCAAGTGAGTCAACTGGTCACTGGGATTTGAACCCTGGTCTTTCTCTTGGCTCATGTTTTCTTTACTCTACAACTTGACCTTCTCTTTCTTTATAAATGCATTCCCTGTTAAAATATGACCAACTGACTTTTTTAAATCACTTAAGGTCAGTATGGTCAACCCAAATACTACTTAGAGGTTCAAAATACAAATATTTATGTTGCTTGTAAGTGACAGGGTTTCTATTTAAAGTAATTAATTGCTACTGGTCTTAGAAGTGTGCAAACTTGCTTTGGTTTATGATATTTGTCCAGATTTTTAGACTGGACACAATCCAGATGAGACAAAACTAAGCTTACTATGAAAGCATTTCCTCCTTTGAAATGGGCTTCCATGCAAAAACACTGGCTGATGTGAACACAAAAGATTCAGACGCTAGAGATTTCTTCTGACAAATGCTCTTTCTTCAGTACTGGAGAGTTCAGGCCTTTTCTTCACAAAAAGAAGACTGTCAGAACCAAAAGTAGCTAGACGGGTAAATAAATGGAAGGCAGATCCAGTCCTGGTGTCTGGGTTTTCTGACTCCAAGACTATGCATGTCTTTATCATTCATTTCCATAAACACAGACAGACAGTTTCTGAGTTCTGTGCACTGTTTCAAATGCTGAGGACACAGAGATGAGTAAAATATCTTACAGTTTTCGCAGTCTCCACCTTTGGGAAGTCTCAGGTTTCATGACAGAGTAATCTGTCTTTATTTTAATTGTGTGTATGAGAAATAGCTTTGGATGGCTTTTGTCTAAAGTGAGAATGTTTTAGTCTTTAAAATAATTATTACTGAGGGGTAGGGGCACTGAACTTTAGTGGTGGATGTGGTGTGGTACTACTTATCCCTGTTATCTTATAATTTTGTGAATCACTATAAAATAATTAATATGGATTATCTTAAGCTTCCCCCACCCCCCAGCTTTGACTACATTGGCTTTCAATAGGGTTTAAAGGCTTATCACAATCATCAAGAATTTAGCAGCCCAGAGGTGGCACAATGGATAAAGTGTTGGACTCTCAAGCATAATGTCCCAGGTTCTATCCCTGCCATTGCATGTACCTGAGTGACACTCTAGTTTTCTCCTACATCCTCCCATAGAATAAGTAAATACATCTTTTTAAAAAGGAACTTTAATGACCAACAAGTGGTCTGGGAGGTGGCACAGTGGATAAAGCACTGGGCTCTCAAGTCTGAGGTCCTGAGTTCAATCCCTGGCAGCACATGTACTAGTGTGATATATCTGGTTCTTTCTCTCTCTCCTCCTTTCTCATTAATAAATAAATAAAATCTTTTAAAAAATGCCTTCCATTGAAAGTGCTCCAGATCTCTTATGTCCCACTTTATATGTAACAGATAAAATGTTTTATTTCTTTTTCTTGTTTATTGTTGTATGCTTTACATTGGGTAGTTCTCCCCCACCAAGAGAATTGGATCAGTCCAGTTAGTTTCAAGGGCCTGCTGGGCCCCGCCCTGAAGGGACCCTGCCAGAGTTGCAGGGTTCCAGGGAGAGGGTTCCTGAGTTCCAGAGAGAGAGTTGGAGAGTTCCACAGTTGGAGAGTTGCAGAGTAAGAGAGGGTTCCTGAGTTCCAGAGTAAGAGAGAGTGCTTGCGCCACCGCAAAGAGACAGCAGAGTTCTGTTTGGTGATTAGTTTGGTTTAGTTTATGAATCGTTGTTCCTGAATAAAGAAATACAGCTTCCCTGCCCAGCCGTATGTCTCTGGTCGTCTCTGTTACCCGCCCGTGAAGCTACTCGGCCAACTGGAGCCGCCGAATTTTAACAACAAATTTGAGAGACGTGGAGACTGATCCAATTCTCTTGGCGGGGGAGAACTAGAACCCAATGTAAAGCATACAACAGTTTATCTGCTTTGTTTTTTAATCTTTTATTTATCTATTTATTATTGACTAAAGTCAGAGAGAAATTAAGAGAGGGAGAGGGAGACAGAGAGAGGGGGAAAGAGACAGAGAAACACCTGCAGAGAAACCCTACTTCACTACTTGTGAAACTTTTCCCCTGCAGGTGGAGACCAGGGCCCTGAACCTGGATCCTTGCGTGCTGTTATATGTGCGCTTAACCAAGTGTGCCGCCGCCTGGATCCCGAAATGTTTTCTTTCTTTTTTTTAATTTTTCTAGGACTTTGTTAGGAAGTGAACCACCTGAAATGGAAATGTTTTATTTCTAATACAGCATATCAACTGGAGGACAAGACTTTGGATTCCAGGTGAAACTGGATCCTACCCCCTTTTGATCCCTCTTTTAAATAACAGGAGTAAGTTTATATTCACTGGGCACTTAATATGTGGTAGGGGATTTGGATACGTCAATGGATTTAACTCTCAAAGTAATCTTCTTAATTAACTATTAATCTCTAGTCAAGAACCAGGATAAAAGATATATATATATATACATATATACATGTGATGTAAAATTTGCCAGTAGGATATATAATAGAACATTCTGAGTCCAGACTTTATAAAGAGATGAAACTAGTTAGCATTTCTTGCTAAGTACACATGAATTCTAGCTCTGCAGATATTTACAAAGCTACAAAGCTCTGGAAAGTATATGCTGACCTGGACCAAAAAAATAATAATAATTCCTTCTTAGATGTTAAGATGGATTTACAGTGGTCCTGGAGATGGTACAGTAGATAAAGCATTGAACTCTTAAAGCATGAGGTCCCAAATTCAAATCCTGGCAGCACATGTACCAGAGTGATATCTGGTTCCTTCTCTCTCTCCTCCTACCTTTCTCATTAATAAATAAATAAAATCTTAAAAAAAAAAATTTTTAAAGGCGGGTTTACACAGAACCAGTCACTCTCTTGCCTCAGTCTCCCTTATGACCCAAAGACGATCATCTGAAATAAGGTGCTCAGAGCCAAGTTACTCAGCATCATATTTGCATAGGCTCTTACCATTCTTACATAATCACATTTGCTTTTCCCAACAGCTCTATGAAGTAATGTTTCTTAATATCTGGGTTAAAATACCTCTGGAAAACTCCTATTCATTCCTCAGCACTTAACTATCTCTTCTATACCAGGTTCTCTGAGACACAGAGTTCATTCTGGCAGGCCCCTCCCCTCCTCCCAATTTATCCATGAGCTTTAGAGTGAGGCATAGAATATTCTGCACCCCAATGCTATCAGCAACTGCCATACTAACCATGTGACTGTGGGCAAGTCTCTTTTCCCTCTCTTAACTTCACTTTCACCATTGTACAATAGTTCCCAACACCCAGAGCTTATTTGAGGACAGAGACACATTTTATAAAGTATCCAGTAATTGCCTAGCTCTATAAACGTTAGTTCTTGCTCCCGTATGACAGGAAACCACAGAAAGCTTTTAAGCAGGGATAACATATGACCAGAGTACAGTCAAAAGCTCACTCAAGCAACCCTGGGTCCACCCAATGCAATCAGATCCCAAGAGAAAAGCATGCTTATAAAATCCTAGATTCCAGGAGCCTTCTTGGGATTATGTAAACAGATGGACTTCAACAGTGGTTAGCAGGGTTTTCTGACACCCTGATGCAGAGAAGAAATATCACAGCAAGGACACTTTGCCATACACAAGGCTAACTGGGTGATGAGTCTGTACCAAGGGCCAGGGGGAAAAAAAAGTCCTTTTCCTTTTTCCAATAGTTGAAAGTATGTTCGTCAGCATGTATGTTCCCACCAAGTCATGCTGTCCAGGTTTACCCAAAGCATCAAGTTCACACGGCTGCAGAATAAATGATATGTGGACTGTCAGGACATCAGACACCTGGGCAGGCCGAAGTTCAAGATAGTCTAAAGGTTAGAGGAGAGCCCAGTGCAGTGTCAGACATGAGGGTGAAGACTGAGTGGAGTCCCTGAGAGAACAAATCACACTACTAGGCACCCCAAGGTCATGGGCATGCTCTGAAGTAACCCACCCAGTCTAAGCTCCAGGCCAAAGAACATAAATCAGCAACCCATGTCAAATCTAGCCCTGAAAATATGCTGTTTGTCCCATCCAGTGTTAAAAACAGGAGGTCTAAAGGCTGGTGGTGGCGCACCTGGTTGAGGGCGCATGTTACAATGCGCAAAGACCTGGGTTTGAGCCCCGGGTCACCACCTGCAGGGGGAAAGCTTTACCAGTGGTGAAGCAGTATTGTAGGTGTCTTTTTGTCTCTCTCCCAATTTCTGACTGTCTCTATCAAACAAATATAAATACATATATATATATATATATATTTTTTTTTTTTTTTTTTACACCAAAGCACTGTTCTGCTGTGGCTTATGTTGGTGTGGGGGACAGAACCTGGGACTATGGAGTATCAGGCATAAGAGTTTCTTTGCATAACCATTATGCTATCTACCCCCAACCTGTTTTTTTTTGTTGTTGTTGTTTTGTTTTGTTTTTAAAGAATAAGAGGTCGCATATCCTATCTAGAGTCATAAAGCAGCTCGAAGAACTTACAGCAATCAGGCAGCGGGACTGGGGCTTTATATGTTCCCTGCCCTCTCCCTGATGTCAAAACTTTGTGTCAGTGGCATTCTCATTAAGTAGATACTGCCAATTTCCCTATCCACTGTCTACTTCATATTTTACGTTAATCATCAGGCTCCTGTAGACATTTGATTTTTCTATTCCTGCTCTAGCAGATATGAAGTCCTCGGATAAAGCCATGAAAACAGAAATAATTAACTCTTGATTCAGCAATGACCTTCAAGACAATAGTCACCTTCAACACATATATGATGGGAATATGGTTATTTGAATTTGTTCACATATGCATGTCTTAATTTTTGTTGTTGTTGTTGCCTCCAGGGTTATCGCTGGGGCTCAGTGCCTGCACTATGAATCCACTGCTCCTGGAGGCCATTTTTCCCCTTTTGTTGCCTTTGTTTATCGTTGTTGTTATTATTGTTGTCATTGCTGTCATTGCTGTTGGACAGGACAGAGAGAAACCAAGAGGAGGGGAAGAAAAAGAGGGAAAGAAAAAAATATACACCTGCAGACCTGCTTCACCACTTGTGAAGCGACCCTTGCTGCAGGTAGGGAGCCGAGGACTCGAACCAGGATCATTACACTGGTTGATCCTTGTGCTTCACGGCATGTGAGCTTAACCTGCTACGCTACTGCCCAGCCCCCGCATGTCTTAATATTAACCTAGACTATGATTTCATCTATTTTTTAATATTTATTTATTTATTGGATAGAGACAGCCAAAAATTGAGAAGAAGGGAGTGATAGAGAGGGAGAGAGAGACAGGGACACACCCGCAGTACTGCTTCACCACTTGTGAAACTTTCCCTCTGCAAATGAGGACCAGGGGCTTGAACCTGGATCCTTGCACTGTAATGTATGCACTAAACCAGGTGTGTCATCACTTGGCCCTAATCTCATCTCTTTTCAATCAAAAATACAAAGACTGTGTCAAGTCTCCACTGCATGCAGGTAACATTTGCCTTTTAGATATGGGGAAAATGAGGTTCAGAACCTAGAAAGGAAGGAAAATTTGACAGTAAGGCTTGTTGAACTACAAAAATCTTCGGCAAGTTCACTCCATGAGGTAGGTGGTGGGGCCACCGTGAATTTGTTTGACTTGCCAGTTAAGCAAAGTGTGTTAATAAGTTACAAGTTATGCTCCAAGGGGAAAAAAAAAATGAACCTAAATTTTCTGTGTGCCACTCAATGGAATTATCAGTTTTTTTAAGTAATAAATATCTAAATAGCAACAAGACAACTTCATTCTGATAGAGTGTATTAAGTCTATGGATTGCCACAGTTAAATGAAAAGGAATTAAAAAATTTAAATCCACCAGGAACTTTTTTATTATTATTACAAACTTCACTCTAAATGGAGTTAGACTCATTTCAGTCATATAACAAATTTTGGAGACTACAAAAGATCTCAGATGTCATTTACTACATTTAACAAAAGGGAGGACTGAGACCTCAGACTAATTTTGGAATTACTCCTTTTCTATAAATCTCTTGTACTAGCTGTTTTTTTCTTCTTCTTCTTCTTCTTCTTCTTCTTCTTCTTCTCCTTCTCCTCCCCCTCCTCCTCCTTCTTCTTCTTCTTTCAGAAAAGTATCCCAGGCACAGAGAATAAATACTGACACTTAGTGCATACTCAACAAATAGATATAGGAAACAAACTGAAATTCAGAAGATTTGACTGTACCCCAAATACTAGCACTGATACTCAGATCCTCTTTTTTTCACTTCTAGTTCTTCTTCTCCCCCTCCTCCTTTTTGACTTTTTCTCCTCCTCCTTCTAATTCTGCTTTTCTTCTTCTTCTTCTTCTTCTCCTACTCCTCCTCTTCCTCCTTCTTTAATAAAATTTTTTCTCTTCCTCCTCCTAATTCTGCTTTTCTTCTTCCTTCTCCTCCTCCTTCTCCTTCTTCCTCTGAGTTTTAATTTTATCTCTCAAAGTCCAAATCCTATTCTTTTAAGCAATTTAGCAAAGTAACACAATACTTATCCTCTTAAAATGCAGACACAATTTTGTCAACAATTACTTATGGAATGCTAAACAGCCTCAAGTCTCAGATGGGAGATTGAACTAGAATTTAAAACCAATGATCTGATCCAGGTGGTGGTGGCACACCTGGATAAATGCACATTTTGGTGCGCAAGGACCCCAGATCAAAGCCCTTATCCCCACCTGCAGAGGGGAAGCTTCAGAGGTAGTAAAGCAGTGCTGCAGATGTCTCTCTGTTTCTCTCCCTCTCAGTATCCCTTTCCCTCTTAATTTATTTCTTTCTCTGATCAATAAATAAACAATTAAATAATAATAGTAATAATAATAAAAGATCTTTGGTGTGAGGGAGGTAGCATGATAGTTGTGTAAAGAGACTCTGATACTTGAGACACCACGTCCCAGGTTTAATCCCCTGTACCACCATCAGCCAGAGCTGAGTAGATGGACTCACCTGGTCTGTCTCTCTCTCTCTCTCTCTCTCTCTGTTTCCTCTCTGTATCTCTCTCATTAAAATAAAACAAACAGAATATATGAAACCAATTGTCCTCAGTTTCCTGACAGTGAAACTATCAGAATAATTAAAAAAAAAAAACTTTTTCAATCACCTCCAAGTAAGCTAACAAGAGTAAGCTTAGAGATTTCACCTGCCACATGCACCATGCCCAACTGCCCCAAGGGTAAAGGGATAATTTTCATCCTCCCCAACCCACTAGTTGAGACTTTTTGAATCTTTGCCTTGAAGAATACTGCACAAACCTCAAGAAAGTAACTCAGACCTGTGTTAAAACAAATAAACAAACAAAAAAGTTTGCCACTTCTAATCTATGACATTCCTCAGGAAGCTACTTAACTTTTTTACATGTCATCTGTCTAAAGAGAATGCCAATGCCCACTCTTAAAAGGTATCAAGATGAAATGTCATATGGTAGGTATCTGAAAAGGTTTGATCTCTTTCATGCCAGTCTTGAAAATCTACTCTCCACTTGTTTACAAGATGCCAATCAACCAGTTTGACCGGTTTCATCCAGAAGGTAGATGGACTCACCTGGACAGGCTTGTGTCAGCTCAGACAGGGACTGTCGCTGGAGTTGAGCAAGACTGGAACAATTACAGTGTGCTGCGGAAAAGACAGCCCTCCCCCATCCCCAGTCCTGTCAATGTTCCTTTTGTAAAACACAGAAACCTTCTTCAAATCTGACAGCTGCCACCTGCACAAATAGTTCAGGGATGTAATTTTGTAACTGAGTATAAGTTCTATAAGCTGAAAAGTTTGAAGTCCAAAATAATCCCTTTGACCTTCTGCCTAAAAACTCACTAATCGCTTTTTAATTTGTACTTTATTTCCTCTCTATGTGTTGTCCTAATAGGCTAAATTTTCATTTTAGAAGTGCCCAGGGAGTGAACAGCATTACAAAGCACCTGATTAAAATACAAGGCAAACGTCTTTCCCAGACATCTAAGGCTCACCCCTCCAAGCCTGCCTAATTGTACTGGGTGGTAGGAAAGTTGAGAAAAAGGCTGCTTTGAAGAGGGAAGCTTCTCACTAGAATTATGATCTACAGAGAATAATAAGATGTGGTCCCTGACCTCTAAGAATGCACACTCTAGGCACAACTACTCATGATGCAATGTGGGGGTTCAGAAGGCATTTCTAAAATGTCCAAGGAGCTCAGAAGATGCCCTTCAGCACCTGTCAGCCAGTAGATATGCGATACCAGTTTATTGACATATGCATTTCAAAGATTCCTTGGTGTCATCTAAATGCCAAGTATCACATTAAGGCAAAACTTAAAAAAGAAAAAAAAAAGGCGGAAGGAAATAAGGAAGAAAGAATGAGAGAGAGAAAGAGAAAAGGGAAGAAAAGAAAAAAAAAGAAATCCTGAACTAGAAAGTTCTTCCCCCCAAAAACTGAAGGATAAAGACAACGTCCCAGCCAAACCCACCACACAAACATACACACACACCCCACGCTTACAGTGAGGATAAATGAGAAAAGTAGTTTGAGGGAGCCCATTTGATTTCATAACATAAGGCAAAAAAAGAGGAAAATTAATAGTTGAAAACGTTATCAAATTCAGAAGAAATCTCTTATTTGGGAAGAAGAGGGGGTCGTTCTAATTTAATTATCACTAAGACCTTTAAAGTTGAAGTAAGCTGTACCCAAATAGATATATTGGGGTCATTGTACTTTGTGTGTTTGTTGTAACAAATTACCTAACCTTTCACCTGCTGAGTAGTGAAGAGGCACAAGTAGTCTGACCTAGACCAGTTCAGCCAGGATCCTGGAGAGTGAAAGGATTTCAACAGGAGCTTTGGGGTCAGTGGAAAAATGTACCTTATGGTCTGGGGTAGATAGCATAATTGTTATGCAAAGAGACATAGCTCCATAGTTCAATCCCCCACATCACCATAAGTTAGAGTTGAGCAGTACTCTGGTAAAAATACATAAAGAAAGATAGAAAGATATTTCATATCAATAAGAAGATAATTCAAGCTATTCGGGGAGTATTGGTCAAGTTTATTTTGTCAAAAAAACCTTTAAAAACTAATCAGACACTAACCAAACCTGTCAATAAGAATAGCTCTCATTCATCTGCTACTAATTGCACTTGTGCTTATTCAAACTCAGTTTTTTCAATGTACAAAACAAATGGGGTGGTTTGACCAGATGTCTTGCAGATCTTTTTAAATTTTCAATCTTTTCACCTTTACCCAAAAAGTGCAGTGTTTTGTAAACAAACTTCCTTTCCAGAACAGCTTTAAAGAGCCCTGGGAATTTACATTCTGCCCACTGCCCCCAGGGTTGGGCTAGCTGTTGTATACACCTCTTGCTTTTCAGTTTGTGCCAAGCAGCTCCAGAATGACACCTCAAGTCTGCAAAGCTTTGGCAGCAAGCTGAATTAAGGACTGGGAGCTCCTGGCTCTGTCAAAGAAACAGGTATCAACAAAAAGCCAGAGAGGAACTGAATTAACACTCATTACTACGACACAATGGATTCTATTCTAAGTGCTTTCCAGCTGGACCTCATGGGTTTCTCCCAGCAACTCTTTCCAGGTAAGCAGCACTCAAGTTTGCAAAGTGGGGATGGGGATGGGGGTGGGGTGGAGGGGTGGGGCTGAAATACAGAGAAAGGGATCAGGGGGACACTACTTGGGTCAAGCAGGCTCTCCCAGAAGTGTGCAGCCAACATAATTCCCATCTTTAGATGCTGATGGCTAGACTTCAGAAGGGATGTCTTCCCATATACTGGCAGGCAGGCCCCCCTCTTGTTCTAAGGCTATCCTCAGTAGCTCTGGAAGCCACGCCCCTTTCCTCTTCAGGATGAAGGGGGAAAAATGTGGAAGAACTGGCTGGAGTCAGTATCTCCTAAGTGGCTTGCTAAAGGAACCCTATTGTTGGGGGGGGGGGTGGTCAGGGATATCTCTTTTGCCAAAACCCTCCAGGAAGCCATGACTCTTGTGAAGCATTTTCAGCTGTTGTGAGAAAATGTTAGTTTCTAAGACTTTTATTCAACAGTTCTGGAAGCCAGGCCTTCAGTCCTTGCAAAGCAGCAAGGAGCCAGCTCTTCTCAAAGGGACAGAATGTCTATAGTCCTTCTTTCAAAAAACAGACAAATTAAAAAATTAAAAAATTCCCCAGCTTCCCTTTTTTAAAGTCTCTCAAAATGTGTGACCCAGGGAGTCAGGCGGTAGAGCAGTGGGTTAAGCGCACTGTGGTGCAAAGTGCAAGGACAGGCATAAGGATCCCGGTTCAAGCCCCCGGCTCCCCACCTGCAGGGGAGTCGCTTCACAAGCGAAGCAGGTCTGCAGGTGTCTATCTTTCTCTCCCTTATCTGTCTTCCCCTCCTCTCTCCATTTCTCTCTGTCCTATCCAACAACGACAACAAGAATAAGTGCAACAATAAAACAAGGGCAACAAAAGGGAATAAATAAATATTTTTTAAAATGTGTGACCCAGGCAGAAGGGGAAGATGGTATCAAATCCCAAGGGAAATTCAAGCTTTCTCTGCACCCCTCCACCCCAATGACTCTGCTCACCTGACCTCTCCCTGTAGTAAATTACAAAGCCAGAACTGTTCTCTCTGTCCATCCTCCCCCACCAAGAAGCCTACCCCTCCCCCAACCACCTCACACACATTTTTTTTTTTAAAGGGCAAAGTGCCAGATAACATTATTCCCCTTCACCATGGCATTGCCACGAGAGTTGCCTGGTATGTTTTCCCAAAGGGGAAAAAAAAACACATGGAAGGTTTTAATAGAAATCTTGTGCAATACTACACTCCACCTTTTGTAGAAATGAACTTCGAAACAGTGGAAAGATCCCCGAGTAGAACCACACTGAGGGGCTCCTGGACTTACTCAGGGGCCTGAGGAATACCTGAGTGTCTGCACTGGTGGCAGCCTGCAAAAGACCTTTGTACACTCTTGCAAAGCCACCTTCTCCACCCCTCTGTACAATGTGGCTCTCTGTTATGGGCAGCCTCACCTCAGAGTAGGGACCCTATATATAATTGGAGGGGGCGGAGAGAATATGCTTACAGTAACTATATTATCTGCCATGCAAACCTAGTATCCCTGCACATGACACAAACTCAGGCAGAAAGCTGTTTCCCTCTATGTATCCCTCCGCCCACCAAGCATCAAGAAAAATAAAAAAATGGTTTGGCAGGTTTGGTTTGGTGACAGTCTGGAACTGGCAGACTTAGGTAAGAGCTCCTCCCCAGGTATGGCAGTGTGAAGCCAAGATCCCTCAATTCTGAGAAGAACATCAGAATCCTTGTTGGTAAAGTAGGCCAAGGAGTTTCAAAGGGCTACTGGGAGAATTTCCTGGGACGTTGTGTTCAGAAGCTAAGACAAAGAAGATTCATCAAATTTTTTTTTTCCATTACCCCAATAGCATGAAGCAGGGGAGGGGAGGCTTACTCCCTAGAACAGGGCAGATTTTTGAGAAATAATCTCACTTATCATGCCACTGAGTACCACTGAGAGCAAAGCTGCCTATGTGGGCTCCTGCTTGTCCATCAATACAACAGAATGGGTCTTAGAGAATTAATTATTCAACAAACTCACCCTTCACAAATCCCATCCAAAAGAATGGTTTGATGCCTTTCAGTACACTGACTATACAAAATACTGAAAGACCAGTGCACTTCAAAAGCCTCAAAAACTGAGGTTTGGCCTTGGCAGCAGTTCCTCAGCCACTGGGTTTTTCTGTGTGTGGTTTATAATAACATGCAAACCTGATGCCAAGTCCTAATCTATTAAGGGAGTGCCAATTAGCAAGAGGCTTAGAGCTGCAGGTTTGAGAACTGGAGAGCAGGTCTAATTAGGCTTGCAAATCATTTCATTCTATCGTCCTGTCCCTCTCAATCTGATACCAGGTATACTGAGGGATTGTCTCATATACGTTCTTTCTGTATTCCCACATACACTTTTTTTTTTGTTTTGTTTGTTGGTCGGTCTTGGATCTGAAGGTTAGTGCTCATGCTCATATCTGTAAGGGCAAAAGGTGGTGGGGGCTGAACAAGGCTGTCCCCTGGGTAGTGACAGACCTGATCAGTCTTCAGAGTAATCATGAGCACTTACTAAAAAACACCTTGCAAGAACTGCCATCACCTATTCAATAACTCAATCAAAAGTTTGGGGACTGAGAAGTCTCACTTTTAGACAGGGAACCTCCTATGCCCCAGTGATTGGGAAATCATTGCTCTAAATAGTAAAGAATTTCACTTTTGAATGCAAGGATACAAGGAGTTTTAAAAAAAAACTGATGCACAGTAAGCATAAAAATGTAACGTGCATATAAATACAATGAATTAAATTTAATATTATTTTTAAGATTTATTTTATTAATAAGGGATAGGAGAAGAGAGAAAGAACCAGTCATCACTCTGGTATATGTGGGGCCAGGAATCGAACTCAGGACCTCATGCTTGAAAGTCCAATGCTTTATCCACTGTGCCACCTCCTGGACCACACCAAATATAATTTTAAATCACAATGATAAGCACACGTTTACTGAGCACCTGTTGTGTGTTGGGAAGAGAAACAGTGACATTAAAAGAGGGTTCCTGTCCTTAAAGTGTTATTGCAGGGGACTTGGAGTAGTCAGCAAACTTTCAATAAGAAGTCCAGTCTTTCCTGCATAGGCATCCTGTGAATACTCAAACTTACAGTTCTATCACTTTCTTTAGGATCTCATTGTTAATCTTACTTTTTCAGTGCCTTTGCCTAGACAACTCTCAAAAACAAAATGATTTTAGATGCCAAATATCAAAGGCCGATCACAGAGGGCAAAAAGAAGCCTTAGAAACACATGGTTTCAAGATACAGAGAATCTGTAGTAGAAAGACAGAAACTTACAGTCAAATTAGGAGGTCCTCTCTACTTTTATACAGCAGAAGGAGCTCTAAGTTGGATTCTCGAAGTCCAAGATTGAATTCCTTCTGAATTTGAGACAAGTCCCTTTTCCTGGCCAAATTTCTTGGTTGATTAGAGAGGCAGGTAGACTATTTGATCATCCCAAACATATTCGATAGGAACTTTCCTCTCTAGAATCTTAAAGTTCTCTGTTGAGATTCAATATGGAGGATGAGGTAAGTAGCATAATGGTTATGCAAACAGACTCTTATGTCTGACACTCCCAGATCCCAGGTTCAATCCCCTGTACCTCCATAAGCCAGAGCTAAGCAGTGCATGAGAGAGAGAGAGAGAGAGAGAGAGAGAGATTCAGTATAGAAATGTTCAACTTACAAAAACTAGTGTTCTTCTCCAGAGCGCTCTCGAAGAAAAGCTGGCCCAGATAATCCCTCAATAGTTCTAAAATGATTACATGTCTGTGGCTTTCAAACCATGATGATTTCCTAGTCAGCAGGGACCATGTTTTTTATTTATCCTCCACACAGTGCTGGATACACAACAGAGACTTAAACTAAAAGAATGTGTGTGGGGTAGTCAGTGATGTAGCTAGGCTGTTTTAGGAAGGTCACTCCAGTGACCATATGGAACGTGGACCACAGCATGAGAGCTTAAAACTAAAACTCCCTGCTAACTGAGGTGTAACCAACTACCTTACAAGGCAAAGCCTTTTGCAGTTTTTAGACACAGCCACATCAACCTTGAATAAGATGTATTAAGGTCGCTCCCAGCCATGACGCCATGGCAGGTCCTGGACGACGCAAAATAAACACTGCTGGCTCTCCAGGAGTATCTGAGGCTGTTTTCCTCTGCTTCAAATGCTTCTTTGAAATTGATTGCTATGTTCTCTCTATCCAAACTCTCTCTGACATTCTTGCATCCAAGCCACCAGCTTCACAGGTCAGTTAACCTTTCACAGTGACAGAGCATGACTGAGTTTATATCAGCAGAGAGACAGGGAGAGGGAGAGGGAGAGGGGGAGGAGGAGGGGGAGGGGCAGGAGGAGGGGAGGGGGAAGGGGGAGGGAGAGAGAGAGAGAGAAAGAGATGTAGCCTGCCAGAGTCACTTACAAAGGAGAAAGAAAATCCCAAGCTAGAAAGAATATCTAAAAAACCTGGAGAGGCAAGAGAAAACTAGATGACCAAAATATCTAATGCTGACTGGTTTTGGAATGTGCTCTAATTGCCAGTAATTTATTGAGATACACAGTCGCCTACAGGTCATTGTATTATCAGGAAACTTCAAATAAAAATGGAACAATGTGTACAGTAGGCTTAGCAAATATCAAACATTTCCTTACACTAATCAAATTCCTACCAAGAGAGGTATTTTCCTATTTACAGTGGTAGTCAAGTTAAAATGATGTCATTAGTGTAGACCCTAAACCAGTATTGCTAGTGACCTCGAAGCAGGTATGGAGGGCCTCTAGGGAGAAAGCCATGTGAGCATGAAGAAGGGCCAGAGCCAAACCAAAGAGGGAAATCTAAAGGAATCCTTCCTTCACATCCCTCAGGAATCACCTTGCATCACCTTGATTTTCAAATGATAGTCTCCACTGCTGTGAGATAATACACTTTTGCTATTTGAAACAACCCATCTCTGGTACTTTGTTACAGCAGTCCTAGCAAACAGGGGGCAACAGAATCTACCCAAGGTTGGTGTATTGCACCAAAGTAAGAGTCTGGGGTGATGGGAGAGGTTTCAGGTGCTAGAACATGATGTCAGAGGAGAACCTAGAGAGGGTTGAATTGTTATGTGGAAAACTGGGAAGTGTTACACATGTACAAACCAGTGTATTTTACCTTTGACTGTAAACCTTTAATCCCCCAATAAATAATTTTTTTTTAAATCTACCCAAGGGGGCATTAATCTAGAAAAGCATGCCAAATGAAGGTGGGAGCCAGTGAAAGAACAAGACTTCTGTGTGATTAAAAGGTGAATTTAATTCTGAATGATCATGAATGGTCTAAAGGGTCATTTTGTCATGTAAAAATAAAATACTTTATAGAAACTATTGGAAACCTAGAAATTACATATATGACTATAACTTATGTGTTAGGTCATAAATTAAAGGTGTTCTCTCCCTCCCCCTTTCTCCCCTAAATTTTAGGTGATGTCATTTAAAATATCAATAATGAGAAATAAATTTATCCTTTAGAGAAACAGAATTTTAAAAAATGTATGCAAGGGTCAGGCAGTAGCACATCGTTGGGTTAAGTGCACATAGTACAAAAAGCTAGAACTGGAGAAAGGATCCCGGTTTGAGCCCCCAGCTCCCCACCTGCATGGGGGTCACTTCACAAGTGGTGAAGTAGGTCCGCAGGTGTTTATCTTTCTCTCTCCCTCACTGTCTTCCCCTCCTCTCTCAATTTCTCTCTGTCCTATCCAACAACAGCAACAACAATGGGGAAAAAAAAAAAAAAAAGGCCACCAGAAGCAGTGGATTCATAGCGTAGGCACCAAGCCCTAGTGATAACCCTGGAGGCAAAAAAAAAAAAAAAGTATGCTTGGGCTAGGGAGAAATTATAGTGGTTATTGGGGTCAACTAGGAATACCAAAGGAGACCACCTGGGACTGCAACAAGACAGGCCTAGAACGACTTCAGGAACCCACCAAATCACTGGTGAGTGCAAACACATGTGGTTCATAGACAGAGAGGAGCCTAGGGAGAGATTAAGTGGCTGGTAACACTCCCTCGGGCAGTTTACCAATTGAGATACCACCTCCAGTCTGTTTCACCAACAAAATGATGGCTGAATGGAGGAGAGGACTCCCCTAAGACTCACCAAATGCAACTGTGAGTCTCTACTGCTCCTGCCCTCAGAATCTGGAGCAGCAGCAGGGAGGCTCTGTGCTGACACCAGGGGACAGAGAACTAACAAGGAAACTCAGGAGAAGACCTATACCTTGGTGGCCTAGCAGTGGAGCTGTGAGTCTTTTTGCATAACCACTGGATTATCTCTGCCCCACCCTGATTTATCTCTTGGTCAGGAGTCAGTGATTAAGCTAAGAAGCCTACTTATAGTTTAAAATCCCTTAGGTTACCATAGCCTACAGAGAAGAAAAAGAACAAAAGAGACTTTTAGATCACTGTGCTCCAACTCAGGGATTAAAATAATATCGAAACAACTGTCAATTTCCACAACTGTGAACCCTTTAATTACCTTACTTAGACACAAGTCAGTTGAGGCAAGAGTGATCAGTAATTTGAAAAGTACTGAGAGAGGGACCTCATAACATATAAAATGGTTATGCCAACAAGAAGAAATATTGGAGAAATGAACCAGGCCAAAAGTCCAGCTAGAAGCCCCCCAAAGCACAAAATAATGAGGTTAACATCCAAACAGTAGTTAAAGAAATAATAACAGGAGTGAGTAAAGAGTTTGAAAGAATTGCCATCAGAAATGCAGAAACAATGAATGAGACTCTGGAAGAAAACACTAATTATCTCAAGGTTATTAGAAAGAATAGTGGCTATGCAAAGGACTTTTAAGTCTGTGGCTCCAAAGACATCCTAGGCTCAACTCTTAGCACTAAAAATAATCCAGAGCTAAGCAGTGCTCTGGCAAAATAAATAAATAAATTTATTTGTGCTACTACAAAAAATGACATCAGGTTTTTGTTTTATTCACTTTTTATAGAATATCTTCTATATACAACACCAAGTTAAGCACTAGGAATATAGAAGAAAGATAAGCTTTCTGCCTCAGTTTTCACTGTCAAGGCTTCACCATTTGCAAAGCTTCCCCCCTGCAGGTGAGTATCAGGGTTTTGATCCTGGGTCCTTGTACACTGTAATATGTACTCTCAACCAGGTGTGCTACCACCAGCCCATCTATATAAACCTTTACTTATCTGCTATACTTTCCTAATGTGTACAGAATCACAGCATTTTCTCCCAATTTTAATCTCCCATACAAGCATCCTAGCTCATATAGACAAAACTTATAGCCCAGATAGCTAAAGACACATCAAAAGCTTTTCTTACCAATGTTGTTCAATAAACTAATCAGTCCCTATAACTGCTATAACTAGGAGAAGTTGTTAAGAACTCATCTACAGTGTGAATCCAAGCAGGAGAAAAGACATCTCTACATCTCCCAGCAGTCATCTAATTAATGTTATGGTATCCTGTTTGCAGATTCTAGGCCTTTGCATCTCTATGTTCAAGCTTGTTTGCATCAGCTGATAAAGCATTTGTGAAAACTACCACATTAGGATAACTACTACACAGTGACAAGGTAGAGACCTGAATAGCCTTAGATTCTTCTAAGACAAATAGCATAGCCTACACCAATGATGCATATTTTTGATTTAAAGCAAACTTCTAAGATCATGAAAATGTATCCCTTCCTGCTTCTATCTCTTGAGTCATATACATTCTAGAAGCATTGTTTTTCCAAAGGCATAACCCAAAGTCTCTGTTTTTTTATGGCATCAGAGCTCTTCCAGACCCTTCCACCCTAAATTCTACTGTTTCCAATGGTTCTTTAACCTTCTGTTACTCCTACTGTACTAGTTCCTCCTCTAACTCTTATCAAATAGTTGACAGGAGGTGGGGTCTTGTCTGGTGGTGGAGGTGTTTGCTAATTGATGAAATAACATAGGAAGCATAAGAATAGAATCCATCACTATCTAAATGACCTCTTTCTGAAACTACATCAAGCCATCTCCCACGTCTGTAGCCCTCAGAGAACCATCCTTCATAAATTCCTTCTGTTAATCCTTTTAAAGGTATTGAGATAGTCTTCCGAGAATGAGAAGTATCGTATTGCTTCAGGGTAAGTCAAAGTTAAAAACTGGTATAGATGGTGGTATCATAAGTATACATGGCACAGAGGAAAACAAAGACTGTTTCCTTCACTTCAAATCTTCAAGTTTTAGTGAACTATATTTTGAGATTTTTAAGTAGGAAATGTATCTTTTCAATTTCACTGCAGCATCCAATCTAACATATGCAGAGGGACTGATCATTCAGTGGACAAATGAATAAATTACCTTTGTGACTTAAAAAGAAAAAAACACTGGTTTGGGGGGGTCAGATATCCTTGCTAGAATGATAACATCTATGTGTATATTTATATATCACTGCCCTGCTCTGTTCAAAGACAGAATGTTCTTAAATCCACATTTTGTAGGTATGCTGATTAAGATGACCGAGGAAAGATAACTACAGAAACCAACTTTCAAGTATTTGGAAATAAAACTCCTGCTGTATGGAGAAACTTACACTTTCTCCATCCGTCTCATAGTCCCTCCTCTCCTCAGCAAGTCCCAGGGTGCTTTTCCAATCCCACATTGCTCTGTGTTAAAGCCAAAGCCCAGCTTCCTGCCTCAAAAGGCCCTTTGTTTGGACTCTCTTTCCAAATCAGCATATCCTGAGCTTGAACCCTCTTGCTTTTGAGAACTCCGATGCCTTGGCAGCAGAAGGTTTTGCCAGCAGGTTTGTGGTCCTAACAACTTTCAAAAACTTCAATGTGAGGGCATGTCTATAGCTAAGAAACTCTTTTCATGGGAGGGGGGAAGAGGGAGTATTATTTTAAGAGCTGCAAAAACAATTTCAAATTGACTCTTTAGTCTTTAATTGCTACAAGAAGACTGAGAACTTCTTGTTCTCTTGTATTTAATTAAGATGATAGTTTTAATCAACTTTAAATGATATTGGTTAATATGTTCTGCTCAACCTCACAGGCAAGTTTTGCCTCAGAACCATGGAATGCACCAAAGACAAATTTTTAATGTGTTCTCTATAATTGGAAAACACCTTCTTCCAGCAAGTGCAGATTGAAAGGTAGCTACATCTGTGCAGCTGCACATGATTCTCTGGAAAGACTCCAAAGTTACTTTTCAAAGATCAGATAAACAGCATGTGATCTATATTTCGTGCATCACACTGACTCCAAAACCAAGTTGTACTCTATTATACACGTATTTGTCCTGAAGCTTGCCAATTATTTATGACAGACAATAGTTTCCAAGCAGAAATTTTGTAGGGGGCAGAATATATGAGTGTGGAAGTACTGACTGTGTGCCAGGGACTCTTGAATCAAAACGTAAGACAGGAATTAATGTTCCCCTTTTACAGATGAGGAAACCAGAGTTCAGAAAGGCTATAATCCTGGCCTCAGGTATAAGCTACTAAGTGATGGGCCCAACACTTGAGCACACATTGTCTGACTCCAAGAAACATTCTCTTCCCACTCCACCTAATTGCTTTTTCAAGATTAGGGTTTGCTCTTGAGTTAAAAATGTGGGAAGCTGATGGCAAACCTTTTCTTCTCTTATGTTGATGTATAATTCAACTGGTCCATGATTTAGGTAAGAAAAAGAGGTTGATGGAGTATGTTAAAGATTCTTTAAGGTCAGTAATGCCAACATAGGAATAACTTGAAATAAAGAGGTGAAAACATTCCAAGGCCGGACTAGTAACAGAATGGGTGAGCAGAAACTAGCCTTGAGAATGGATTCCCTTACTCAACAACAGAGAAGAAGAGCATGATCAAAGGGCCAGATCTAGACATCTGTACAGTGTATCAAAGAAATGATGTGGCCAATGTAAATGAAGGTGAACGACAAACTGTTAGCAGTAACTGTCTCTGGTGAATAGAATTTGGAGATGGTGAGAGGGCAATTCTCTTTCAATATATTTATACTTTTAAACTAATTTAATATAATGGAACATTTTTACCATGCTCTGGGATATTATGTTAAGGCCTAATAAGCTTTGTAGGCTACTGACACATGGGGGCCAGTATCTGATTTGCAGATTCACCAAATCCATAGTATGCATGTGGGGCTTTAAAATATGGTATTGACTTGATTTAAAGAACACACAGTTTTGTTTGCACTGGATTTTACCCATTTTCTAAGAGATAACTTCTCTGGACCCAGTTTTCCCTTTTATACATTGTGAATGGGCAGGGGAAAACTCTGAATCTTGGGTCTCTCTACCTCCTGCGTTCCACGTGTTATTCTGAAGGATGGTCACAGGAAGTGGTCAGAACTGAAGCAGAAAAACCACACTGCTATAGGATAATCTTTAGCTCAGTGCCTTCCTTGATGATGGCGCCTAACAATACCATCCTGATGAGTCTGGACAAATCACTCATATTACTGACTCCAGGTCCCCAGCTCAATTGCACTACTACTGTGTTGTACCTACGATGTATAAGTAAAACTAAACCTGCTCAATGGCTACTCCAGAAACTCATGGGCAGGTGCAACATGTGACTCATTAGCTTTCAGCATTTAGCAGAGTACCTGTTACATTCCAGGTGCCCAATAAATGCTGGTTAAAATGACACATCATCATCATCATTTCCTTCAGGCCCTTAATTATAAAACTGATCATATTATTATTATTAACGCTAATCAGCATATACCAAACACAGCTGATGCTTGGCTAAAATTATAGGAAATAAGATCTTAGACACACATAACCTTTTGAACAATTAAGACTTCCTCCAAGAAAGGAATGAACTCACCCATCACTGGAAATATGAAGCAAAGGCTCCATACTAGAGGCCAGGCAGTGGTGCACCTGGTTAAGCACACACATTACAGTGTGCAAGGATCCAGGTTCAAGCCCTTGGTCCCCACTTGCAGGCGGAAAGCTTCACAAGTGGTGAAGTAGGGCTGCAGGTGTCTCTCTGTCTCCTTCCCTCTCTCTCCATCCATCTCCCCTCTCAATTTCTCTCTGTCTCTATCCAATAACATATATATATTTATATATATATATATTTACATATATATTTAAAGACTCCATACTAAACCCCCCCCAAAAAAAATGCTTTGAGTTGTGCCCTGAATAAAGAGGAGAAGAAGCAAACTAATTAAATGACCTTAAAGCCTCACATTTTGAAATAAGATGCACAGATTCAGGTTTGAATCTTAGCCCTTAATCTCTGTATGCTTCAGCTTTGTATTTGTAACCCAAGGAATTAATATAATGAGCTGACAAGAACATCATAGGGATTGACTAAATCATATAAGGCATAGGAAATACATTAGATGTTCTATACTGATAGTTCCTTTGTTTCCTATTCAGACTTTTTTGATATTTCAATCACAATCCTCTCAGAATTGTGAGAAACTAGAAATACTCACATACAAGAGCACTGTTTTTGAAATTTCTCCAGAAGGTAAAAGCAATGAACCAAACACCTTTTAACTGATAGAACTTACTAGTACGGCAACTTGATCAAGCAGAAAAAAAAAAAGTAAGTAAAGAAAAATTATTCTCCTCCATTTCCTCCTTTTCAGTGTGAATAAACTTCACAACTATTTTTACTTATTTATTTATTTATTTATTTATTTATTACTGTATAGAGACGGAGAGAAATTGAGAGGAGAGGGGAGCTAGTGAGGGAAAGACAGCGAGACACCTGCAGCACTGATTGACCATTCATGAAGCTTTCCCCCTGGGAAACCCAGGGGATTGAACCTGGGTCCTTGCACACTTTAATGTCTGTGCTTAAACATGTGTGCTACTGCCTGGCCCCCTATTTTTTCTTTTTCTCTATTTATTCACTGATTGAATAGAAGCAGAGAGAAACTGAAGTGAAAGCAGGAAATAGAGAGGAAAAGCAACAAAAAGAAAAAAAGGGAAAGTTTTTCACAATCAGTAAAGCTTCCCCCCTCCTGCAGGTGTAGACTGGGAGCTTGAACCTGGGTCCTTGTGTAAAGTAACATGTACATTTACGCTTACCACCTAACACCACTTCAAAATTATTTTAAAGAAAAAAGATTTCAGAGGAAACACCTAGTTGAGCAAAAGAACTAGAAAATCTGGGCTGGATGGTAGTGCCATCCACAGACCAGAGGCACCAGAATTCCCAGGCCACCATAAGCCAGAGCAGAGCTATACACTGGCTCCCTTCAAAAGAGAGAGAGAGAGAGAGAGAGAGAGAGCAAAAGAGCAAAAGAAAGAAAGAGAGAAAGAAAGAGAGAGAGAAAGAAAGAAAGAGAGAAAGAAAGAAGACAAAAACTAAAACTAGGGTGGAGGGTAGACAGTATAACGGTTATGCAAACATACTCTCATGTCTGAGGTTCTAAAGTCCCAAGATCAAGCCCCCGCACTAACATAAGCCAGAGCTGATCAGTGCTCTGGTAAAATAAATAAATAAATAAACAAATAAATAAATCTAGAAAAAGTTTTCTTCCCGAGAGTCACAGAGAGGACTTGTCCATTAGCCAGCAATTTATAAGGTAAGTCACTAGGTTACTAATAAGCTTAGGACATAAACCCAGAGTGCTTGCCTCCCAGCTTGGAAATTTTTGCCCTATAAGAGGTTTGTGCTCTCCCAGTTTAGAGCCCTTCCCTCCACCCAAGATTTAGATGAGAAAGTTCACTTATTAACAGTTTCATCATTTGGAATAAATTAAACATTTTTTATGCCTTGCTACCCTGGCTAGTACAAATTCAGCTTGTTGATCAAGTTTTTAAAAATTGCACAAAAGTAAGGCTGAAATTAAAAGACTCAGAGGCTCCTGAGTTAGTTACATTCTACCAATTTTCTCAGGTTAGCTTATACATTATTATGGGATCTTACAAACTCAAGCAAGCAAAGTGTTTTTTCCATTTCATGACACTGACTTGTAGGAAGTATTAATAAACACCTCACCCATAGCTTTATAATGATACTTAATGATAATTTTGCTATTTATAGAAAGAAAGATATGGTTCAAGTGGCTACTTTGGGATCTGTGGATACATAAGTAACAAAAATGTTATTTTCTTTTTCATTCTTGACTATATTCCTAAAATAATTTTCTTTTTTAAATGTTTTTTAATATTTATTTTATTTATTCCCTTTTGTTGCCTTTGTTTGTTTGTTTATTGTTGTAGTCGTTGTTGGATAGGACAGAGAGAAATGGAGAGAAGAGGGGAAGACAGAGAGGGGGAGAGAAAGATAGACACCTGCAGACCTGCTTCACCACCTGTGAAGTGACACCCCTGCAGGTGAGCCTAAAGTAACTTTCTTACTGATATTTTCTTCAATAAACATTTTGAACATCTATATACAGAATGAAGTCATGATCTATTAAAATAGAACAGTTTGGGGCTAGGTGGTAGAGCACCTACTTGACTGCACATGTCGCAATGTGCAAGGACTGAGATTCAAGCCTGCAGTCCCCACATGCAAGGGAGAAGCAAGTAGTGAAATAGTGCTGCAGGTGTCTCTTTCTCCCTCTTTATCCTTCCCTGCTCCTCGTGATTTCTCTGTCTCTAGCCAATAAATAAATAAATAAATCATTCAAATATTTCTTTAGAAGAATATGAAATGGTACAAAGCTATAAAATAAAGTGAAAATTCTTGTATTAAAAAAAAAAAAAAGGTTAGCACAGAGTGCTAGAGATGCCCAATGTAAGATTAATTCGGCCCTAGGGAAAGTAAGGAAGGCTCATAGAGAGGGCATCGTGTGTGTTGAGAATCAAGAAGTAGCAGAAGCCAAGAAAAGGGAGTGGGGGGAATGCCTAGAGATGTCTGGAGCAAAGCTGTGGAGAAGAGAGTGGAGGGGATGAAATTCAAGGACGGGAAGTAGAAAGTTGATTGAGTCAGATCTGAAGGGTTTCTAATATGCAAATAAATGTATTCAGTAGCCAAGGAAGGGCCATAAAAGTTCCATTGCAAAAAAAATATTGGGAAATGACTCCTATGTCCTTACTACATAAATGATATATAGAAGACAGACTTATCACCCCAGAAACAAAACCTGTACAGAAAGATTTTTGGATCTAGGTTTATAACAGTAATATGCACCTAAAATAGGATGGAAATAAGAATAAAGAGGAGAAAAAAGGGTGCCAGGCAGTGGTGCACCTGGTTAAGTGCACCCATTACAGTGCACAAGGACCCGGGTTCAAGCCCCTGCCCCCCCTCCCCACCTGCAGGAGGAAAGGTTCATGAGTGGTGAAGCAGGGCCTCAGGCCTTTCTTTCCCTTTTTCTTTCCTCTCTCTCTCTCCCTCTCTCCCTCCCTCTCTCTCCCCCAGAGCACTGCTCAACTCTAGTTTATGGCGGTGCAGGGGACTGAACCTGGGACTTTGCAGCCTCAGGCATAAGAGTCTCTTTGCATAACCATTATGCTATCTACCCTCTGCCCCCTCTCTCCCTCTCTGTCTCCCCCTCCTCTCTCAATTTCTCTCTCTATATATATTCAATAATAAATAAATTTGGAGGAAAAAAAGAGGAGGAAAAAGATGTTCAGAGGGCAAAGATATATATCCATGGCCTGGGAAGTACACTGGACTCTCAAAATTGAAGTCTCATGGATCAAGTTTGATCCAAGCATTCCCTGTGCTGGAGTGATGCTCTGCTTCACACCCCTCCTCTCACAGATAAAAATTACCTTAAAATATATATTCATTATAAAATGAATTCAGGACCCAGATGGTGGCACACCTGTTGAGCACACAGGTTACAATGCACAAGAACCCAGGTTCGAGCCCCTAGTCCCCACCTGCAGGGGGAAAGGCTTGTGAGTGGGGAAGCAGTATTGCAGGTGTCCCTCTCCCTCTCTATCACCTCCTTTCCTCTTGATTTCTGGCTGTCTCTATCCAATAAATAAAGATAAGGGAGTTGGGCGGTAGCGCAGCGGGTTAAGTGCACGTGGCACAAAGAGCAAGGACCAGCATAAGGATCCTGGTTCGATCGGGCTCCCCACCTGCAGGGGAGTCACCTCACAGGCGGTGAAGCAGGTCTGCAGGTGTCTTTCTCTCCCCCTCTCTGTCTTCCCCTCCTCTCTTCATTTCTCTCTGTCCTATCCAACGATGACGACATCAATAATGACAACAACAACAACTATAACAATAAAACAAGGGCAACAAAAGGGAATAAACAAATATAAAAAAAAATTTAATAAATAAATAAAGATAGCACCAAAAAAAAGTTGTAAAATGAAACCATAAAAATATGGTCTCATATACCTCTCAGCACCCGGGTTTCAAGCCTCGTGGGACCCATTTTAAGGCCTTGCGGGACCCGGGTTTGAGCCTTGCGGGACCCGGGTTCAAGCCTCGTGGAACCTGGGTATAAGTCTCCCGGGTCCGGTTTCAGGCCTCCCAGGAAGTGAGTTCGTGCCTCCTGACACCCGGGTTTAAGACTTGCGGGACCCGAGTTCCGGACTTGTGTGACCCGGGTTCAAACCTCACGGGACCCGGGAACGAGCCTCACGAAACTTTAAAGTTCCAAATCATTTTCCTATAAATATATTATGATGTTACTCACAAATGCTATTAGGTAGGCAAGGAATGAATCATTATACCCATTTATCATCCTTAAAGTGGCTACGATGTGCCAGACTGTCACCAAACAGAAAATCTGGGAACAGAGCCCATATCAGCATCCAACTGCCTCTTAGATTCTACAGTTCAGGGCAAAAAAAAAAAAAAAAATCGTATTTAATCATCACCCGGTCAGGACTAATGGTGTGACTAGCATGTCATCTTCTCACATGTCCTGATGACAGAATCCTCCTCTAATATTTTCTGTATCTCCCTCCTCAGTACTTTGCATTTTCTCTCAATAAATAATGAGGGATAGATAAGAGAGACAGCTGACTCCCAGGAACATTCTCATCTGTAGTTTTCAGACAACAGGTGGTCAATAGCCAGGGATACGCTTTGGCATTGATCTTGTGAGTATTTCTCCTCATCAGCACCATCTCTCAGTGGAGGAACAGCCTCTCTAAGACTCCCAAGACCGAGGGTGCCTCTTGTCAGCTGCGTTGCTGCTCTGCATTCTGAATGTGAACAGTCTGTACAAAAATGAGCCTGCTCTAAGTCCTATTTAACCATTCCATGAGTCTGTGTTTGTCAAAGCTTCATGCCAGCTTCATCAGAAAAAGAAATACCACAAAACTTCTTTTAGGGAGGGGTGGGGGGAGACCTACTTTATACACTTGCTCTCATGCTAATCACACCACCATTGAAATCCCAGCTGAATAGGAGCCCTATAATAGCCTGGGAAATACACAGAGCCTGTACCAAGAAGTATAGGTTACTTCACTCAAAATGTTGCTTTTTCTTTGGCTTTTTAACTCTTTTAGAGGTGACTGATAAGAATTAACAATACAGTCTGAGGTTGCTATCCCTCTCTTCAGAGGTCACACTTAGATGTAGGAAATTGACAAAGAGCCAGAATTCTATCCTGGGTTCTGGGGTTTTTTTTGTTGTTTGGTTGGTTGGTTTGATTTTGTTTGGTTTTTGGTTTTTGGTTTTTCTGAGGCTCTACAGAATGGAAGCTAAGATTCTCTTTGACGTATTTTCAATCAAAGTAGATGCATGGCCCAAGTGACCAGCTCAAAGCAGATTCTAGCAAGGCAATTCCACTGGAATCTTAGTAAACAACTTCTGCTAGTGATTAATGAGTTGAATTATTAATACAGTATGTCACCAACAAAGAGTTGAGACAGGCACTACTGACCAGGTTCTGAGAACTGAAATGAACTCCAACCTCCTTTCTCTCCTCCTTCAGAGGGTTGTTGTGAAATTCAATTAAGTTAATAATGCATGCAAAGCCCCTTGCATGACTGCCCACCAGATAGATAAACTCAGTGTAGTTCATGTCCTTCCCGCCTCCAGCCTAGGCTGCAAATCTAATTTCTGTCCTCTAAAAATTTGCAAAGAAACAGGCAACCATAAAGTGGGCAAATAGCTTTAAACCCCAAATCAATCTTGAACATTTTCCAAGGCCTGATAATTTCCTTTTAAAACATGTTCGATATGATTATTTAATAACAATAATAATAAAAAGATCACACAAATGTCAATGTTGGTCTTCACTGCTGGGAGGAGAAGCACAAGTTTAGTCTTTACCCTCGGCGCCCTACCATTTTCCTGTTGCAAGATCCCCAACAAGACATTCAGCCTTTCATGAGGGCTACGGCTTCATCTGTTAAATCAATTAGTCTTTATCTCCCTTTCAGGACTGTACGGTTTCATGAGATATATGACATGCCTGACTATAGTTTACGAGTTCAAAAATGTTCTCTTCCCAGCCTTTTTCCAGTTGACATTTGGAGACTTGATAGGCTGGGTGTGGTGGTTTTGGGTGTTTTGTTCTGTTGGTTTCCCAGGGCCAGGGAGCTGGAGATTCATAATAAAGGAAATTAACTGTGGTCCGGGAGGTGGCATAGCAGATAAAGCATCTCAAGCATGAGGTCCTGAGTTTGATCCCCAGCAGCACATGTACCACCAGAGTGATGTCTATCTGGGTCTTTCTCTCTCTCCTCTCCTATCTTCTTTATGAATACATAAATAAAATCTTTTAAAAAGCAATAAAGATTATTTAATCAAAGATTATCTAATTTCACAATCTTTTTTTTTCTTCCCCTCCAGGGTTATCACTGGGGCTCAGTGCCTACACTGTGAATCCACTGCTCCTGGCAGCCTTTTTTTCAGTCAAAAGAATTATTGATTAATAATAAATAGATGGCCACAACCAGCAAAACCACAAAAAAAAAAAAAAACAATTTAAGAGAGATCATAATTAAAGGATCCCCTGTTCCATCAATGGACTTGGTAAAATTAAGAGGAGTTATTTTTCCCTGCGACTGGACACTCTACATGTTTTAACCCAAGGCCTACAGTGAAGAGCTCCCAAAGCACTAGTTTGCTAGGAAGAACACACCACTTCATGCCACTCTCGCCAGTCTGGTTTGAATGAGAAGTTCACTAAGCAAGACTCAAGGTAACACCTTTGCAGATACATTTTTTAAACAGTCTGCAAGAAGCTCTTTCCCTGCTTAAATAGTCAATTCGAAAGAATACATTAAATATTTAAGCAAAGTGTTCATTAAGGTCAAGATGCCAGCAGGACAAATGCAAAATGGCATATTAAACCATTCCTACAGGGTCTTGGCAGTGGCACACCCAGTTAAGTGCACATAATACGAAGCAAAAGGATCTGCGCAAAGACCGGGGTTTGAGAACCTGATCCCCACCTGCAGGAGGACACTTCATGAGCAATGAAGCAGGTCTGCAGGTGTCTGTCTTTCTCTCTCCCTCTCTATCTTCCTCTCTCAATTTCTCCCTATCCTACCCAATAAAATGGGGGGGGGGGGGGAATGGCCACCCAGAGCAGTGGATCCCTAGCGATAACCCTGGAAGTAAAGAGCTTAACTGGGTCCAAAGAGCTACTTTAAGCAAGAGTCTAATAAAATCTGCTGGTAGCTAAGCATCATTTCTGTCACTTTCAGTCAGTGGTTGCTAGCTTTGTAACAACATTGGTCATTTGTGGGGAAAAGGCTACTGGCGAAAATTCCATGTACAGCAGTTAATAAAGGCAAGGTATCTGTAGCCACTAACCAGAAGAGTTCAAAGATTTCTCAGTGTGACACCATGGATATGCACAACAGCAGTTAGAGTTGTACAATGAGTACAATAAGGGTGTGGTGAATGCCAGGAATGCTGCCCCACAGAAGCAGTAGGAGGACTTCCCACAGGGCCCAGTAGTCTTCCTCTTCCTCTCCGATTCATAGAGCTGCTATCGGTTCTAAAGATATTTCTTTCCTTCTGTCATGACTTCTGTACTGTCTGGAAAGTGTCTGTGTTTACCAAGTAAGCTAGATACCGACTTTTATTAATCAGAGCATATGAAGTGCCAAGGACATCTCCTAATAAGTACTGATGACCAGCAAGACCAGACTGAACCGACAGGTGTCAGTCAACATTGACATCACAAGCATCATCACAAAATGTTGATGATGCTTTCACTAGAGGAGCCAAGGGCAGACAGTGTAACGGTTATGCAAAGCAACTCTGATGCCGGATGCTCCAAAGCCCCAGATTCAGTCCAGGCACCATAAGCCAGAGCTGAGCAGTGCTCTGGTTAAAAAAAAAAAAAAAAATTAACCGCTGGTGCCTGTAAGGTACATGAAAACAGCATAAAATACCTGTGACTATTCTTAGTAGACTTTTACAGGTTCAGAACATCTCAGGTAAGAATCTCAAGTCACACTCATTTTAGACAATTCAAATACTGCTAATGTGAAAGTCAACATGGAGTACTGGGAGACACTTGCTTTTTCAGAAACATTTCAAGAACAAATGTAGCTAGAGCCTAATGGGTAAGAATGAATTTCTTTGAAGTTCCGGGTTCGATCCTTGGAACACCTAGCAGAGTGGTGCCCTGGCTCCTCTTCTCCTCTTCCTCACCTCTGTGTGAATCTCTCTCTCCCTCTCCCTCTCCTTCTCCCTCTCCCTCTCCCTCTCCCTCTCCCTCTCCCTCTCCCTCTCTCTCATATCTCATATGAAATAAAATAGTTTTCAAAACAAAACACTGCCATAGGCTTCTTAGGTCCAACCTCAACTCTTAGGTGCACTTATTGTATAATCCATGGTAAGTTATCTTCAACCTCTATGATCTCAGTTCTGTAAAATGGAGATACTAGTAATAAAGATGCAGGGTCACTGGAAGGACTAAATAAAAGCATGTATGTACATTGCTTAGCCCAGTCAGAACAAATCACCACCACTATCACTGTTGGTGTCATTATTTAGTCAGACTTGAGGCCAAATTCTACATGTAAGTGCAGTGAACTTGAATTTGGGCAAAAACTCTCTCTCTCTCCTCTCTCTCTCTCTCTCTCTCTCTCTCCTGCAAGGCCAGGTTACTGGCACCAAGCTTACTCTGTTTTGGGAAAGGCAGGAGGCAATATCACCTATTGGTGATCACTGAGGCTTGATGCTTATATAACAAATCCACAGCTTCCCGCAGTGGTCTTGTTTGTGTTTATTTTTCCTTTTTTTCCTTCTCTTTTTTCATTCCTTCTTCATTTTTTTTTCTTTTGATAGACCATGAGACAGAGATAGTGAGAGAGAAACATAACCTGCAGTTCTAACCCACCTCTCTTGAAGCTTCCCTAATGTAGGTGGGACCTGCCCCAAGGAAAAAATCATCTAAATCTCCCTTTTGCTAACCCCCTTGTAATATCTGTTTATTATTATTTTTAATTTTCTTTTTCAAAGTTTTTTATTATCTTTATTTATTTGATAGAGAAGCCCAGAAATTGAGAGGAAGGGGGAGATAGAGAGAGAGAGAGAGATCTATCTGCAGCACTGCTTCACTTGAGAAGCTTTCCCCCTGCAGGTGAGGACGGGGGCTTGAACCAGAATCTCTGTGCATTGTAACATATGCATTCAACCAGGTGTGCCAGCACCTGAACCTCTGTTTAATTTTTTGTGCACTTACAATCTGAGTACAATTTACAGCTTAATGCTGTGATTAATTCTAAAATCCTACTTGTGCTTATACTTTTTAATATCCTCTAGCACACAATACATGAATCTAAAAGACACACAGTAATTTTAATGTTCTAAGATGATAACTATATATATATCATTTTAATTTTTTAAAGATATTTTTATTCATTTATTATTGGATAGAGACAGAGAAATTAAGAGGGGAGGGAGAGGTATAGAGGGAGAGAGACAGAGAGACACCTGCAGTCCTGCTTCACCACTTGTGAAGCTCTCCCCCTGCAGGTGGGGACTAGGGGCTTGAACCTGGGTCCTTGCTCACTGTAACATGGGAACTCAACCAGGTGTGCCACTGCCTGGCTCCCGGCATCTCCACATCTTTAGGAGAAAAGGGACAACTAATCAACCTTACTAGGAACTATAGTTTTACCTCGTGGTTTTAAAAACACTATAAATCTGATCCTAGGAGCTGTGGCTGCATCATTTTGGAAATGTGAAAGTTAGTCAAAGTATGTATGGAAGAAGTACAAGTTATTCAGAAGAAATTTGGATATATTTGTGAAACTTTAAGGAAGGGATGAAGTTGAGTCACATTTGAGATTGCTGGGTTTGAGGGGACAGAACCCGCAGGCTGAGGAAAGAGAGGTTGCTGAGAAGAGTACCTGAAGCACCGAGGACCCAAAGAGAAAGAAGGGTAAGAAAGAGGTTACAGGTCCTTCTTGATCTATTTACTGCTTGGGAACCTTTCAGCTGTGCCACTCCCTCCACAGACATTTTAAACACAGTTTATAGAAGACTTATGAAATCCATATTATATAATTAGTATCGCTTCTTCATTTTCATAGCTTTATTAGAAAGATGGGCCTATAAATTAATCTTGTCTTTGCTTGGTAATTTTTAAATTTCTCAAATGCCCCTTAAAATAACTGAGACATGGGAAATTCTCTTGGATGATGACTACAACAACTTTCCTTGGATTATAGTGGCATTAAAAAAAAAAAAGACACCATTTGAGTTTTTGTTGAGGTAATTGAACTGCTCTACAATTCACCCATTTAAAATGTTCAAACTTCTATACTCTGGAACATGGTGCACTGGGTAGAGTGCTAAGTTGGCATGTATGAGGTCCCAAATCCAATCCCTGATCAAAAATGAGAGGGTTAATTCTCTGGTATTCTCTCATGTTAACAAACAACATGGGAGGTAGTGGCAGGAGGGAGAGAAAGGGATATAGTTCCCTGACAGAATGCAGGGGCTAGGAGGTGTTATACCCAGTTAAGCGCACATAGTACGAAGCTCAAGGACACCCTCGAGGATCCAGGTTTGAGCCCCCAGCTCCCCACCTGCAGGGGGGAAGCTTCACAAGCAGTGAAGAAGGTCTGCAGGTGTCTATCTTTCTCTCTCCCTCTCTATCCCCTCCTCTTTCAATTTATCTTTGTCCTATTCAATAAAATGGAAAAAATGACCACCAGGAGCAGTGGACTCATAGTGCCCTCACCAAGCCCCAGAGATAACCCTGGAGGCAAAAAAAAAAAAAAAAAAAATAGAGCACAAGCTTCTTCTCATTTGTGAGGCCCTGGATTCAATACTTGGCATCATATCCAAAAAAAAAAAAAAAAAATCTGTGGAAAACAAAACTTAAAAGACAGGTATAAACATAGACTTAATTAAATAGACTCTAGAATTCATACTGATTGGTACCACAAACTAATTAGGGTCCAGGTATAAAGAAACTATCAATAAGAAGGGCTTCCTCCGTGTCAATGTAATCATGTGTATTATGTGCTTTAGGAATACATAAACAGGAACCAAAGCATACTGCTTATTATGACAAGGCACTTCCACTGATTTGCATTTCTCTACAAAACTCTCCAGGCATATAATTTTGTTAATTTGTGACAAACCTCAAAAACACACTTAACTACCAATACTTTGATTACACTGTATACTTTCAAAGCACCCAGAAATCAACAAGTTCCTTTCAAGATTTTCCAGGTTGGTCTTAATGTGTGTTGTTTTATTTGGTTTGCTTTAAATTTGGGGATTTTTTTTTCCCTCCAGGGTTATCAATGGGGTTTGGTGCCTGTGCTACAAATCCACTGATCATGGAGACCATTCCCCCCATTTTGTTGCCCTTGTTGTTGTTGCTGTTATAACTGCCATTGTTGTTGCTGTTGGACAGGACAGAGAGAAATGGAGAGAGGAGGGGAAGACAGAGAGGGGTAGAGAAAGACAGACACCTGCAGACCTGCTTCACTGCTTGTGAAGTGACCCCTCTGCAGGTGGGGAGCGGGGAGCCGGGGATTTGAACCAGGATCCTTACGCTGGTCCTTACGCTTCAAACCATGTGCGCTTAACCCAGTGCACTATTGCCCAACCAAAATTTGGGGATTTTAACCCAGATCACAACTTATAATTTAACTCACTCATAAGGAAGAATAGTTTCTTAAGGAGGTTCAAGAACCTCACCAAACCTTCTGAATGTTGCAACAACCAACTAGTGCTTTAGAGTACTGTTTTGGTATGAGACTCAATTTTCAATTCAGACAAATAATAACAATGTCTAAGCTGCAGCGTCCTAATATATGAATGAAAGGCATTAACCAGGAAGCAGTGACAATGATGACAGCAGCTACACGTACACAACACACATATATTTACATTTTTTCTCTTTTTCTTTTTAAACCAGAGCACTGCTCAGCTCTGGTTTATGATGGTACAGGAGCTGGGAACCTGGAACTTCAAAGCCTCAGGCATGAGAGTCTCTTTGCATAACTATTAAGCTATCTCCCCCACCTTTTTTTTCCCTCTCCTATGAAGAGTGAGGGCAGAACACTGCTCAGCAAACAGAGTTGGCAGTCAGCTGAGGTAAAGAACAAACACCTCATCACAGACCCCTGCAAGCATCAACCCGGCTTTGACCTAGCACGTTATGATTGGGCCCTCCTCAATCGCTATCGAACAGGCCATGGCCGGTGCACCACTATGTTCCATCGCTGGGGAGCCAGAGACGACCCGAACTGCCCCTGCGGCTCCAGACAGACTATGACCCACATAGTCAACGACTGCCACCTCTCCAGATTCAAAGGAGGTCTCGAAACTTTATATAGGGCTCAACCTGATGCTGTTGACTGGCTACGGAAGAAGAGCAAACGCTAGAAGAAGACTGCTCAGCAGGGAAAGAACTCCAAGTCCTCATATTTGCAAGGTAAGAGATCTGTACAGCTGAGTCACTTCTCTGGTCCACACACCACACATATTATCCCAGTTTAAAAATGAGGAAACTAAGGTTTCAGAGACAGTAATGTGCCTCCATATATGGTTAATAGGAAGCAAACTCAACTCTCTAACGCCTGTGCCTCCCCCACCCCAAACATATACACACACACACACACACACACACACACACACACCCCACCACCACCACCACCACCACCACCACCACCCCAGACCTTTCATCCTTCCATTATTCAAAGAGGCCTGTTTTTCTGACTGAGATAAATAATGACCTTGGTTTTGTTGATAATGAAATCTCCAAGGTACTTTCAAATTCTAAAGATTCCATGAATCTAGACAATGAAGAATTGCTTCAGTGGTATTTTCTTTATGATGCCTGCAGAGAGACTCATTCTGCATACTCCAAAGTGCTGTACAATTAACTTGTGTATTAACTGTCCCTTTTACTGCTCAACATGATCTGGAGCTAGGATTCACCTGTGTTCTACACTGAGCCCTATAAAACATACTATATACACTTAGACTTTATAAAAATGGAAATAAGTAAAATTGAGTGAGTCTGGGGGGGGCAGTAGCACACCGGGTTAAGCTCACACAGTGCTAAGCACAAGAACCTATGTAAGGATCCCAGTTCAACCTCCCTTGCTCCCCACCTGCAAGGGAGTGGCTTCACAAGAGGTGAAATAGCTCTGCAGGTGTCTATCTTTCTCTCCTCTCTATCTTCCCCTCCTATCTCAATTTCTGTCTGTCCTATCCAACAACAATAGAAACGACATCAATAGCAGCAACAACCATGAAAAAAGATGGCCGCCAGGAGCAGTGAATTTGTAGTGCAGGCATTGAGCCACAATGATAACTCTAGAGGCAATAAATAAATAAATAAATAAATAAATAAATAAAGTGAGTCTTCATTGAATTAATTGCATTAGGACATGGGTTGCAAAGTCAGCTGATAAAAGTTCTGGAAAATTTAGTGGCTCCTTACTCCTGGGGAATCCTTGTGCAAATTACTTTTTGAAATGCACTCTCTTCATCTAGAAAACAAATTTAATATCTATGTCACTAATTGCCTAAAAAACATGAAAATTAGTATAGTTATTTATTTCCTCAACAAAGATGGAGAGTGTCCTGAATGACCAACACTTTGATCCTTTCAATCAAAACTATTCTTTTAAAAAGTTTTCCCCTGGGTTGTCAAAAAACAGATAAGAGTTGACCCTAAAACAGACCATTTGTCCAACTTCCCTGCCACCCATGCTAAGGTGTATTTGTCTTTCTCTAAAGATGATATGGTCATCTCCCTTTCAAAGGGGAAGAACACAACCACCAAAGGTTACAGGGGTTCCTGCACTATGACTTTCTCAGACAAGGTCAGAAAACTTGCCCCTGATTTTCATCAGCTAATAGAAAACATTTGTGTCCCACTCTGTTTCGTTTTTCCACAAGCGTCTCTTCAGTTTTGTTTTTGTCTATTTTGCTGCCACGGAAAAAATAGAAGAAAATGTTATAGAATCATCAAAGAGTGAGGACATTGAGACTTACAGAAAAAAAAAAAGATTATTATTTACAATGATAGCAACATAATACCTGATGGTTATATAGTGCTTCTGATTTTGCGAAGTGTTTTCAGACTCATGATCTCATCTAAGCTCCACCACTAGGCTAGCTAACTTATTTCATAGATGAGGAATTTGAGACCTGGATTGGTTAAATAATTTTTGCCCTTGTCACAATAAAGGCTTTAGGCTTATAACAGAGCTCAAGCATATATCCAGGAAAATTTGAAGCTTTTCATCTACAATACTTTTCTGAGCTACCTCTGATCTTTTAGAGACTCTACTGAGGAATTTAATGGATTCCGTTCACTCTTCACTCACACACAAACCTTAGTATCTCAAAGGAAAATAGTTTGATTCGAGTTACCACCTCATATATCCAAAGTGGTCACTTGGTTGGCAATTTCCACTGCACAGAATTCCATTTAGAACCCAGAGATCCACACAAATAGAAATCCAACCATTAGAAAGCAGAACCAACTCCTTGCACTGAAAATCACAGGCTGGGAAAGGACCAATGGCAAGTGGAGTCAAATCTGTCAAATTTGGAAACTGGGAGTGTCTTCAGGTGGTGTCTTATTCTTGGCATTATGTGTGCTCTCTGAAACCAATTTCAGCCTGTGTCTCTGTCTCATTATTGGTTCAGCTCTTACTATTTAGTCTAAATAAAGATTTAATCTCTCAAAAAAGAAAAAAAAACACACAGACAGTTCCCAGGTTTTTTCTTTTCTTTTTTTTTTTCTTTTTGCAAGAATTGTTAACAAGTTTAGTTATCTTCACTAAAAGAGACAGGTGCACTGGTCACAAATGAAAAAATATAGATAGATAATTAATAATGTAGAAATGCCAGAACATTCTGTACAGGGAACAAACAAGAGGAAAACAATTAAAATAAATTTTAAAAGCCACCACTGTGTATGTCAGTCACCCTTAAGGTAAGCTGTTAAATAACAAAAAGATTCTCAAATTGGCTTGATAAAAATGACCAGAAGATTGTATAGAAAGAATTTTGGTCCACAGACTGCTGAATCTTAAATCTCCTTCATCTCAGAATCTATGTTTCATACCCAGTGGATCTCCAGACTGGGTGAATTTGTGAGATATTAACAAAGAAGGCATGCCAAAAAGAAATTATTTCTCCTCGAATAATCGGACACAGCATTGAATGTCTCCATAAATATAACTTCTAACACAAGGAAGAAGCCTCATTAGCGTCATGCTGTGACCAACTGGGCTTGCCAGCCCAAACAACTTGCACAGGAAGGGGTAAAGGAAGAATCCACAAGTGACAGAAAATCAAAAGGACTAAAAGTAGAAAAGGCCACCAACTCAGAATGCAGGGGTCTTCCACAAAGGCAGCTACAGTCCCATGCTTTATCTCCTGAGTATACAAGAAAGCTGAAGAAGAAAGTAAACAGCAGCTAAAAATCAAAAACAAACAAACAAAACAAAAACACTCTCTGGACAATGAGGAAAAAAAAGAGGTTTTCACACACCTTGGAAGAGTCAGCATGGCTTACCTACTAAATAGGAATCCTTTATTTCAAGCTACTCTTGAATGCGTGGCTAGGCAGTGTACTAGTTCATTAATACCAATCCAGTTCTATAGTCTGTGGTCCATTTAGCCAGCAGAATGAGTTATCAAAACCAGTGTGGTACTGAGCAATGGAAAGAAGGCAAATATCCCCTATTGTGCCAGCTTACTTGCTTGTGATGACGATAGATTTCAGGAAGCAGGTAAAGGATATATCCAGCCTAGGGAAAGCGGTGGCCCAGGTGGTAAAAAAATAGCTAAAGTGTTGGACTCTCAAGCATGAGGTACCAAATCCAATCCTAGGCATCACATGTGCCAGTAATGTTTTGATTCATTTTCTCTTTCTCCTTCTCACTCCCTCTCTCATTAATAAATAAACATTAAAATAATAAAATGCATAGTGCCTAAACACTATCAGAAAAAATAATCTAGCTAGTTTCTCAGATTAATGAATTAATTACCCTAAAACTCAGTCCTTATACATCTTTCAGATTGAACACCAGGTCAGGTTGGCAGCACCAATTCTTTGGCTTAAAAAAAAAAAATGCAATGATTCTGGAGTCAGTTCACCTGGAAGAACACATGCTACCTGTGAGAGAACATGGGTTCAAGCTCCCGGTCCCCATGTGCAGGGACAGAGGGGTCATGAATAGTGAAGTGGTGTGTGTGTGTGTGTGTGTGTGTGTGTGTTACCCACCCTATAACAACAACAACAAAAAATTAAAAGCCACACACACACACAAAATGCAGGTTTGAGCCCAGCCCCCAGAGCTTTAAGGAAGCTTTAATGTTGTGGTCTCTTTCTCTCTCAGTCTCTAGCAACAACAACAACAACAAAAGGAAAGAAAGAAAAAGAGGAAGAGAAAGGAGAAGGAAAAGAGGAGAAAATGGTTGCCTGGAATGGTCAAGTTGCCCCGGCAATTTTCTTCCAGTGATAACCCTGGGGGCAGGGAAAAAAAATAATTCAATTGAATATACATGATCTGAGAAAAGTAATGGCTGAATTTTTAGATCATGATACTTAGCAGCATAAATTCACAGAGTTAGAATGAGTCTGAGAGATGATCTAACCCCTCATCTTTATAGTGATGATAAAGAAGTTGGGACACAGAAGTCAAGTGAAACTTCTCAGATTTCCACAGAAACTAAGGGCAGTACCAGACCAGAAATCATGTTTCTAGGCTCCTAATTTGTTATGATAACTCACCGAGCAACCATACAGTGCAGAACTAAGTTAAATGAACTAAACATTCAACAAATGTGTTACTACTCTCTACTGGAAGTTTGTCATGACAGCCTTAGGTATGAGACAAAATACCTCCTAACTTGTCATTCTAGCAAAAGGAAAATGCCAATATCCATTAAAAAAAGAAAAAAGAAGAAAAAATGTCCAGAACCAACCAGAGGAAGGCACTGGATGAACAAGAATATGATACTTCTGGTTTCAAGTTCTCTCATCCTCTTCAGTGCAAAGTCCTGCCTCCCTATCATCATCATCATCATCATTATTGCTGTTACTTTATTTTTATTGCCACCAGGGTTATGTATGGTGCTGGATGCTTACAAAATGAATCCACCACTTTCCGGTGGCCATTTTGTTTTCCTTTGTTATCTTTATGGTACAGACAGAGAAGAAATGAGAGGGGTGGGGAGGGGGAGGAGGAAAGAGAGAATGAGAGAGAGAGAGAGAGATAGACCTGCAGCACTGCTTCACCACTTTTGAAGCTTCCCCCCTACAGTTGGGGATCAAGAATTCAAATTGGAGTCTTTGGGCATAGTAACATGAGGCTGTACCAGGTGTGCATAAAAGGTGAACAATTTAATAAAAACACTTTAATGGATCCCATATATGAAACCAGATAAAAAAAATCATCTCAACCATTTAATTGTAAATCAAGAAATATCCAGGACCAGGATATTTCTTGATTTGCAATTAAATGGTTGGGCAGTGGCACACCAGGTTAAGCATACACAGGGCAGTATGCAAGGTTGAAGGTTTAAGCCCCTGGTCCCCACCAGCAGGGGTAAAGCTTCACAAGTGGTGGAAGAGGGCTGTTGGTGTCTCTCTGTCTCTCTCCCTCTCTGTTTCCTACTCCCCTCCCAATTCTTCTCTGTCTCTATCCAATAATAAATAAATACATAAAAAAAGAAATAATCTAAAAGCATTCTGGAACCAAATATATAGCAAGATTTTTTACCATTTATATTTTTACATTTCAGATTCTTACCCCTTTGACACCCTCTAAATATTCCATCCATTTTATTGGCACTGTATTCTGGTTAAGAAAAGCCTCTCAGACCAAATACAGCTACCACCTGCTTCCCTAAACAGCTCCTATCCTAGCCATCAGCTCTGTTAAACTACTTTCCACTATCAAAGGGCCAAATGGGAAGTGGTCATTCTGAACAAAAGAACCTTTTCTAAAGAAGGATCAGCATGTACTATGTACATTAGATGTCTTAAGAATTCTGCTAACTGGGGCTGAGGGCAGATAGCATAATGGTAATGCAAACAGACTCTCATGCCTGAGGCTCCAAAGTCCCAGGTTCAATCCCCTGCACCACCATAAGCCAGAGTTGAACAGTGCTCAGGTAAAAAAGATTTAAAAAGGAATTCTGCTAACTATAGGAGCTGCTTTTTCTGCCACTCTCACCTAAAGTTTAGATCAACAATGAAAATAATCTGTCTTCAATAATTATTCCAATATGACATTCCCCCACTCAAAGTTAAGGGCTTATGGTCTTCACTATATCATTATTACTGAGCATACATTTCATTGTCTCAACTAGCTATGAGTCTGAGAGTCAAGAAATCAAGACAATCACAAAACCTTTTGGATCGACCTTCCCGTGGTGCATCTCGTGAGTAGCCATTCATTGGGGAAACTGACGATCCTTCCTAGCCAACTGATTCCACATGGATCCCAGTCACTTTCAAAGCCAGCAACAAGCAGCTCCTGACAGCTTTCAACCTGACCTATTGACTGGCTACGGAAGAAGGGCAAATGCTAGAAGAAGAAGAACAAAACCTTTACGCAGTGTCTTGCAAGGGGTTTATAATCCCTTTATAAAACCCCTTGCAAGGGGTTTATAATCCCCCTTGCAAGGGAGCAGAAGATAGCATAATGGTTATGCAAACACTCCTATGCCTAGGGCTCTGAGGTCCCAGGTTCCATTTCCTATACCACCATTAGCCAGAGCTGTGCAGTGCTCTGGTATAAACAAAAAGGAATATATATAATACATATATATATATATATATATATATATATATATATAATATATATCCCTTTTCATTTGCCCAAATCTTGAAAATTGACAAATAACTTTTACATCCAATATTTTTTGTTTGATCCCCACAGAAACATAATGAAGCAGCTACTGTGACCACCATTTTGCAGATGACCTAAGTAGAGTACTCAAAGGACAACAAAGGACTTTGAATAACATCCACAAGACCTTAGGTTAAGCCAGTCTAAAAGTGCCTGCCCATGGGCACTTAATAATGAAATAGCTGGGGAGGGCTCCAGGGAAGACAGCACAGAAGGTCAGCTTGGATTTACCAACTCCTTGCACCTGTGCTCTTCCCAAATACTGCTGTGTGTTCTCTTTTTGAAGTTGAAAAAATGCCCTCAACACCTACAAGCTCTTTACTGATAGAATCAACTCCCAAACTAGCACCATGGCATACTGAAACCATATGTCTGACCAGAAAAGCACTGAGCCAACTTTATCCATCTTCTTTGATGTCAATAGGTAACTGGGACATGTGGAAAGGGAAAAGTCTCTGCAAACTGAGCTCCAGGATTTTCTGGTAAAAATATGAGTTTCAACATTTTTCAGATAGGAAAACAAAGAGAGGTGGACTCAAGTCACGCACACCAGGAACTGGAGACTGTACCGATTTCAGTTTAAATTCCACTGTTTCTTTTCTCTAGTACTTGGTATTCTCATGGACAAACTGGAGACAATCTGTTCATCAGGGTTTCCGTGAAAAGTACATTAATTACTTTACATATCAAAAGGGTAAGGAGCCCAGTGGTGGCCTACCTGGTTGAGTACACATGCTACAATGCACAAGGACATGGGTTCAAACCCCCCAGTGGGGGGGGGGGTGCTTTGTAAGTGATGAAGCAGTGCTGCAGGTGTCTCTTTCTTTCTTCCTCTCTATTTCCCTCTTCCCTCTCGATTTCTGACTCTCTCTATCCAATAAATAAATAGATAATAAAAAAATTTAAAAAGTAGATTGAAGCCAGTTGAGCGGGGTATTCAGAAAATAAATAAAAAGGCTAATGACTTGTATAACAGCTTATTCACAAGCATACTTTTAACAGAGTAATTTACTGTATCTTGCCTTAATAAGTATATACTTAAGAAATAAAAAAGTTAAGGGAGTTGGGCAGTAACGCAGTGGGTTAAGCATAAGTGGCTTCAAGCGCAAGGACCAGCATAAGGATCCTGGTTTGAGTCCCTGACTCACCCCCTGCAGGGGAGTCCTTTCACAGGCAGTGAAGCAGGTCTGCAGGTGTCTATCTTTCTCTCCCCCTCTCTGTCTTCCCCTCCTCTCTCCATTTCTCTCTGTCCTGTCCAAAAGCGACGACACCAATAACAACAACAATAATTACAACAATAAAACAAGGGCAACAAAAGAGAATAAATAAATATTTAAAAAAAAAGAAATAAAAAAATTAGTAAGGGGCTGGGTGATGGCTCACCTGGTTGAGTGCACATGTTATAATGCACAATGAACCAGGTTCAAGCCCCCTGTCCCCACCTGCAGGGGGGAACTTCACAAATGGTGAAGCAGTGCTGCAAGTGTCTCTCTCCCTCTCACCTTCTCTATCACCCCCTTCCCTCTCAATTTCTAGCTATTTCTATACAACGAATAAATAAAGATTTTTTAAAAGTCTACATGGCAAGAAAAAAAATTTTTTTAATAAAAAATAAGAAAATTAAAAACAGGACAATGGAGCTGAGAAAGACAGTCATGGGAGGGGGAGATAGCATAACGGTAATGCAAACAGACTCCCATACCTGAGGCTCAAAGGTCCCAGGTTCAATCTCCCATACTACCATAAACCAGAGCTGAGCCAGGGCTCTGGTAAAAACAAACAAAAAAAGACAGTCACTATACCTCCCTTCTCTCCAGAATAGTCTCTGTGGCTCTCATGGAACTTTCTACACCAACAGCAATGTGCAAAAGACAGAACCATACACACTTGAAAGGAAAACAAAATCATTTTCAGAAAAACTATCATGCAAAGACCCACAGCTGTATTTATGAAAAGCAATTAGTCAACAAAGACAGCTATTCAATCAGAGGTAAACTCCCACGGATGTCCTCAAACATCAGAATGGGCTCTTGCTTTTTTACCAAGTTTTTTAACATGCCAAAAAAATTTGTGAAACAAGTTTAATTGCTTGCATATTTTCACTTACATTTCTCTTATATAGTGCATCATATTTTTTTCCAGATATACAAAGATGAATGTGGTATACATTTCTGACAGAGTAAACAAAAAATCGTGCCTTTTTAAAAAAATATATATATTAGTATCCTACAATACAGACCATATGATCAATAAACTATATAAAAAATTAAACCAAACTGACAGTCTTAACAAAAAATGAACAAAGTAGAAACAATTCATTTTTTAAGGCTGTGGTGTGTGGAATATAAAAATCACATGTTATTAATTTTATTTTGGAAGCTAACTAGAGTTCTCCTGCATAAATCTGTCAGGCAAATATTTACATTAACATAACAGCTTTTCCTATTAATGGTATAAGATAAGCATTCAACCAGTGATAACTCAGTCTATATAGAGAGGAGACAATAAGAAGTTACTTTGAAATTAAACTTGTTGACATGGTTTTAATGACAAAACACAACCTCTTATAATGCATAAGGTCCTGTTATTTTTTTGAGGGAATCAGAGTCATCTGTTCAAACAGATCAACAATGAGTAAATTTAATAACAGCAAGTTTAAAATAGTGTAGCATTTGGGGGAGATTGTACACAGGGAGACCTGGTACAGATGAAACTGATTTTATTTTCCTTGCAATTAAGTAATATGCATGTCATCCGTCTAGTGTGCTTTGGTTCTGGTGTAAGAGAAGCAGAGACTATTGCCAGGTTAGAAGAGTAGAACAGCTACCGTCTTTCTAACTGCTAGCCTCACTTTCATGCTTTTATTTTTAAGGTGTAAACACATACCTTCAATATACAACTGAGCATCTTAGAGGGCTTTTTTTTTTTTGTACCCTTAAGTAATAGGCAATCGGTTGAGTTTTGCAAATTCCTCTACACATTTTTTAAAATTTATTTTATTTTTCTAATAGAACCACACTATCTCTAGGGGCAGCCTTCTGGAGTCAGCGTAGTGGAAGTAAAAGGGAGAACAATGAAACTGTACAAAGGCTGTCAAGCCTGTTCTGCTTTCCTAATCACAAAGTGGCAGTCTGGAAAGAGTTTACCCAAACTATCAGTAGTAAACCAGGAAGCTCCAGGCAAATTTACAACAAACTACTTCAACTGGCTAATATTTCCTTGCATTCCCCTAGGGCTAAGGAGGGCCTTCAAATATTCAAAAGCCTCCGGGGGTGATTTTAAGTACTAATCTTCCCACTGTGCATGATAAAGAGCCAGTCACCACCAAGAGGGTTTGGCCTCCCCAGTGATATATCTTTCACATAGCATCAAAATGTTGAATTAATATAAGTGGAATCTGACACCAGAATTTTGGTCACCTTCCTTCCCTTACTGTTAGCTCTCAACTTAGTCTAAGAAGAGTGATTCTTATTTTCAAAATCTTGAGTCACGTGTTCCACTGACTTTCAAAATTTACTAAAGATGGTTATTCCAAGGACAGTTGGAGCTTAGTGAAGACCCTGATTAAAAAAAAAAAAAAAAAAAAAAAGTCTCAAGAATACAAGTGTAACTCCAGCTTAAGAAGTCTCTGGTTTGCAGAACTGAGTGGACGAATCCATTTCAAAGGGGATTTAAGTCTCCGTGCAGGAGTTCTATTTTAAGGGAACTGAATAGGGAACACAGATGTTTCTTCAGTTAGCAGAGTTGGCAGAACAGCTCCTGGACCAAATCCGAGTTTTTAATGCAGGAAAGGGCCTTGGAGAGCATCTAATTCAAACCCACTCGCTCAACTGATGAGGAAACTGAGGCCCATGAGGCAGTTAGATGGCACACCCCGAAAGTGGCAGAGTGACAGTGTTCTGATGACAAGTCCTGCACGCTTTCCATTACACCATGAGTTGTTGGGGGGGGGGGGGGAGAAATCTGCGCTGACTTCAATCTTGGAACTCTCGTGAATTCATGTCTGGATTTCTCCCTCCCTTCCCCGAGTTCATAAATCCTTATTCTCCCATTCCCATTCCTTTAACTCCCAGTGCACTTTTCTAGCTAGTTGGGGCTTCCAAGAACTGTTTTTTAGAAAACAGAAGTGAGCCTGGGAGATTGCATAGTGGTTATGCAAAAGAGTTTCATGCCTGTGGCTCAGAGGTCTCAGGTTCAATTCCTGGCCACCACCATATGCGAGAGCTGAGAGGTGCTCTGGAAAACAACAACACACACACACACAAAAAAAAAACAGGCATACAGTAGGCGCCTAAGAAATGACTGCAGAATCGAGACTCACCGGTAAACCCCTAAATGTGCACCTTCCAACCTTCCAAGCCAGGGGTGGCCAGCGAGAAGCGTTCAGACAAAAAGCTAGTGAAAAGTCTAGCTTACTAGCCAGCCCGAGGCAGCCACGGCGGAAGGGCTGGATGTTTACATACAGCGAAGGGGAAGGCAGCTCAGCTCCTCGCAGGAGCCCCGCGCTCCGGGAGATCCATTTTACTTGGATGGAAGGCAACAGGCTATACGCTGGCTCTGACTCAAGGTGCAAACAACTTCCCTTATTCTGAAAGGAAGAACCTACATCTTTCAGGGGACTCTGCCCGGGCTCCCAACTGGAGGGAGCTAGTTTAGAGTTGCCCGCGAAAAGCCTAGTGAACACGCCCAGCCCAGACACTAAAGTACAGGCCTGCACGTCATGGGGATCTCCGGGGGTGTGGGGTTGGGGGGTCTCAAGAGGCAGAAGCAGCATGATGGCTCCCCAAGAAGGTTGCAAGGGGCCTCCCGGGGTGACAGCGCGGCGTGGCGCTGCGGGGGGACGCGGGCGGCCGGGGAAGGGGGAGGTGTCCCCGCGCCAAGGAGGAAGCACCAAGCCGGGCTCCGGGCGCGCAGGCACCACCGGGTCGGGCTGGGATGCGCGCCGCCGGGGAACCGTGGGACAGCGGGACACGGGGGCTGAGCTCACCCATGAAAAGACAGAAGAGGTCGAGGCAGATGAGCAGCACCCTCTTGCTGCCGCTCCTCCGAGGGTTGTTGTTGAGCGCCGGGCTGCCGCCGTTCTTGCTCTCCGGCACGATCGCCTTGTCGTACTTGTAGTTTTGCATGGCGCAGGCTGCGGCGCGAACCTCCGGCCGGGAGAAGACGCCCAGACACGGCAGCCACACACCCAGTAGCCCCGGTCGTCTCCGGAACGAAGCTGCTCCGTCGAGGGGCGAATGGGCCTGGGTTCAGGACGCGGGTGGCAAAAAAGAGAGTTGCCTGCTTCCCACTGCAGACGGTGGTGTTTACCTTGCAGCTCCGGTTCTCTCCTTCACTTTCCTCTTTCAAGTCTAAATCGTTCCAAAAGTCCAGAAGGAAGAGAGCCAGATCGCGAGCACAAACTTCTGCAGCGCTGTGCGCGGGCGTGCGGCTGAGTGAGCGAGCGAGTCCGAGTGGGCAGCGCGGGCGCTCGGCCACCTTCCCCCGCAGCTGGCTGCCTAATGAATGGGC